>NC_092278.1:38872100-39014600 GCF_036320965.1 Panulirus ornatus
AATGAAATGTTTGAGGACAATATGTAGTGTGAAGTGGTTTGATTAAGTAATGAAAGGGTAAGAGAGATGTGTGGTAATAAAAAGTGAAGTTGAGAGAGAGCAGAAGAGGGTGTGTTGAAATGTATATGTATGTATACGTTGAAGTGTATAGGTATGTGTATGTGCGTGTGTGGACGTTTATGTATGTACATGTGTATGTGGGTGGGTTGGGCCATTCTTTCATTTGTTTCCTTGTGCTACCTTGCTGACGTGGGAGACAGAGATTAAGTATAATAAAAAAAAAAAAATAAAAAAAAATTCAAGAATACAAAATGGTGAAAATATATCTACATCACAATTTTGGAATATAAAGCATCATTGTGACTCTGGGACAGGAAATTAGTTGTGAATAATAAAGCATCGATAAATGTATGAAAACTCCAGACGTATTCAAGTCTGTTCACGTCTAGTATTTGTATGCCGAAGTGGTTGGAGCCTGACGCAATCGCAGTGTCAAATCTTGCTCATTTCTGGTGTTGCTGTGTTGGATGATGGATGTTATGTGCTATACAATTATCATAATGTAGGTTTTGTTTGCCTCTTATGTTATTTTATGTACTATGACTGACTGAATGAAGTGAAATGATCTGATTATGAAGAAGCTGGCTGTTTGGAGCAAACATCTACCAATGTGTGACTTAGCCAAATATATTCTTGTTACAAATTTGCATCACTTTGCAGTGCTTCAAAACAAATCAATGCTCCCACCTTACTGGTGTCAGTTTGGTTAACATGGCTGAAATTAATAGGGAAACATCTTCTGCACAAACTATAGCCCAAGAGGCATATAGGGAAACATCTTTTGCACAAACTATAGCCCAAGAGGCATCATTTCAACTTGCCTAACATCCATCTAATTTGTAATTAGATGCATTCCAACCACTGAGCGCCTGTAATGTCTGGTCCCATCGTACAATGTGGGGTGGTAAATCAAGTTATTAAATTAATAAAGTATTGTACCCATTAAACTTATAAAATCCTGTAATCATTCCAGGATGAATTGACGTATGCCAATAAACATCTTTCAAGCCTTGACCAACAGTCCAAATATTTCCCTGCAGAATATTGTGGACACTTTCACCATCATCATTTTGAACTTCTAATGATATATGTTCACTAAAAATGCAAATACTAAGACCATTCTATGATAAAAATACAAAACACAAAACACAAACAAGTTATGGTTAGGTTTATCACTGTCATCTTATGACATATTGACCTATAACAAAAGTACATACAATTCATGTCCTGGAAAAGCCAAGAATAAGAAATGAATTCAAAAACTGGGATACTACCAGCCAGAGTCCAGCAGGTCAACACAGTGCCAACAAGGAAGTGTAAATGAATGTGAGTGGACGACTGCTAGGTCAACCCTCATGTCCCTGCCATGATGTTACAGGTCTGGATGGTTTGGTATATGGCCCATGAATCCTGTGAACAAGCACTTGCCAGCCTTATACAATCAGTGATGGTTGGACAAGATGAATCCTCATAAGCACATCTCTTTTTTCAGGGATATAACTGTTATACAGAGGAATTTAAACAGCTATAGACCACCGGGTCCTGACAAGGGTGTTTATTCTAACGCCACACCCAGCAAGTGCTCTCTCAGCTGTTCATGGAGCTCTGTCCGTGGGTGAAAACATTATTGATAATATGTGCAACCCTGCATGCTAATTAACAAATACCTTATATCATCTATTAAGTATATACATACTGATATGAAATATTTCCATGCAATAAAACTAGACTTTATACATCAATCTAGAAGAATGTCCAGCATTATCTAAATTTCTGACTACAAGCATTTTATTCACAGCAGAAAAACCATCTTAATGGCCATAGAGAACCAGCACTAGAAAAACCAATAAGTGGCAGGCATTTATTCAGTATCTTGTACTATCTATAAAAGTAAGTGTAAAACTCATACTTACTTTGCTGTTCTTGCTCTAAAAAGGGATGAAAAAAGGGACATTTTATGAAACCTGAAATTCACATAGCATGAGGAAAATATAAGCAATGTAAGAAAAACTATAAGAATAATAGAAACTGATATGAAGCTAAAAATCAAAGATATTGAAAGATACAAATATAAAGGAATATGCCACTCTTCAATAGCAGGGGTACAGCAAAAAATCTATTCATACCACCCAAAGAGCTTTTGTAAACTTTGAGAAAACACTCACAAAAAGCCACATGCTTATGTATTACAAGGGATGTAAGAAAGTGATGCAAGCAAACACTCATCCAATTAGGTCCACTCCAGTGCAAGTAGATCAAGTGAAAAATTAGCTATTAAATCATAAGAAAGAGTTTGTGACAGTGGATGGTGTACTAGTACTTGGGATATTTAGATTGTTCATATTCTAGGCACACAACCATTATATATATATGGTATATTCCAGGTTAATACAATTTATCTTAATCATTATTCATAATACATTCCACAGTATGGATTAACATATGACTGGTCAGAGCCTCTCAATATCAACCCGCATAATTTTGATGAGGAAGAATGAATATCCTCAACATATTAAAGTTACAAATATATCTGATATGGGAAAGTAATAAATATATCTAATACAGGGGCAAGAAATGCTGTATATAAAACATGGGGAAAAATATGTATCAGAAATGGGTGAGGAATATATTTGAGATGGGATATTACAGGATATGAGACTTAAAATATATTAGCTGAGAGGGGAATAAACAAATCTGATATTGATAACAACTACATTAGAAATTGAGAAACACATATATTTGTAACAAATTACTAAAATATCTGATATGGTATAGTAAATATATTTTGAATGCCAAAAGTAACACAGCTGATATACAGGTAACATATTTAGAAAGTCAGTAACTAACTGATATGGGGAGCAAACTATACTGGACATGGGATCAGCAAATATGGTTAATAGAGAGATATCAAATATACTAATATGGGGGAAAAGATATAACCAATATGAGCAAACAAATAATGTATATCTGATAAAAGGTTATGAAATAAAGGAATTCCTGAAACGATTTAAACATGCCAAGCTGAATTCATCTCAATCATATGTAAATCTTTCAAAATAAAGTTTTAATACATTTCTTAAAAATAACTAGAGTATCTTAATAATTCCATTAAAAGATCCAAAAGATCACTATTACTGGCTTTTGTATAAAAATCTTGATTATCCACAATAACAGCAGTTGCATAATTATGCTTTATCTGAACCCATCTTATGGTCCACAATGAAAGATAAATAATAAATTTATGATACATGTCCTATACAGTGAGTTACAAAACACTGGGGTATAAAAGGTTTTGATAACATCCTCATTAAGCAGATCCTAAACGACCTAAAAAAAGTTGAATATTACTTGGATAATAAAGATTATCAACAGCTTATCAAATATGAACTAAAGTATTAGTTGCAAGACTCCCTTGACTATTTGCGCTAGAGCATTTGCAGAAATTTTACTGTGCTGGACATTGCATATGGGTAGGATGAGGGTGCCACAATATATAACACATATGTAGGCATATACCAAACAGGAAGAAGTGAATCTAAATGCACCCTCTCCTTACCTTCACAAAGTACCTTGAACGCTTGGTAAGATACAAGAAATTTTCAGACTTAGGTAAATGCTTACAGAAAATATCAAAATCATGCTAAATTTAAAAAAAAAAGTGCTGTACAGTGAAAACAAAATGATACTGGTCATCAAATGAAGCAATGAAAATATTAGTTAAATGGTTATCAATACTTGCATGATCATAAAAACCAAAAAAAAATACACTTATAGATACAAAAGTGCAAACCTAACTTTGGAAAAAAGAGAAAGGTCACACAACTCTTATGAGAGATCATCAGATAGTTCCAAAATGTCCTGTATATATGTAAGGCAAAGATCTAGTGGGTTAGCTCCTATAAATAATGAAAAAAACCATACTTCATGAAGGTCACCATATTTTCATTAACAAGGATTATTGTGGCAATGTCAGCAACAGATGTTGGTTTTCTAACATTACCCAAACTCTTACATTAATGTTCAGCCATTAAAAAATGATGCAATGAAATGAAACAAGTAGCAATATGACATTACTGATTATTTGGTGTTTTCAAGAGCAACACAGCCACAATGAAAAGAACAAAATCAAATTGTAGGGAAAGTCCACGTACATCAGAACAAACCAAATCCCATCCCTATGAGTTAGCTTTTGGTATGAAATATGATCCAAGCAATCCTTCATAACTCATAACACTTTTCATAACAGACAATATAAAATTACAGTCCACTTTCAAAGACTAAACACCCTGACACATGCAAAATCATCAAATTTTTTCACATCTTCATTTCAATTTCACATTATCACCATAACTTACATACACCATAATCATATCCACCATGAACAAAATGGCCCATAAAGAGATCAGATAGGACAGGGTAAGGAGGTGAAGACCAAATTGGAGATAGAAGGGTGGGGTGAAAAAGATCTTGAGTGACTGGGGTATGAACATGCAGGAGAGTGAAAGGTGTATATGGGATTGGTGTGCTATCAATGGACTGAACCAGGGAAACGTGAAACCATTGGGAGAAATCATGGAAAGGTCTATGAGGCCTGGTTGTGGATGGGGGCTGCAATTTCAGTGCACCGCACAAGACAGCTAAGGAATGGATGCAAAAGAAAACAACCTTTCTTTGTCTGTTCCTGGCACTACCTTGTTGACACAGGAAATGACAATCATGTATGAAAGAGAGAAATAATATTACTGTAATGATAAGAGATAATAACAGCAGTAATAAGTTTTTCATATTTCTTTACTGTTTCCCATATCAGAGAGGTAGCACAGGTAAAATATGAAGAAATGACATAATTCACACATCTTTTCTCAGCCTGTCCTGAGTAATGCAATGAAATCAGAGTCCCTTATCCACAAACAGGACCCACAAACCTCTCTCAGGTTTCAGTTTACTGCATAACTATTCTTGTTTCTTTCACTCTTTTTCTCTGTTTCCCATGTCAGCAAGATACCACTGGAACGAAGGGAAGACAATATCTGCTTACGTTCATTCTCCTAATGCACCTAATCCACAACCTGGCCCCAAACACTTTTCTGTAGTTCCCCCTGGCTGCTTCATATGCCCTGGTTCAGTCCAGTGACAACATTTTATCCCCTGTACACCATATTGCTACAATTCACTGAATCCTATCATGCCTTTCATCTTCCTACATGTTCAGGCCCCCATCACTTAAAATCATTTTTCATTATATCTTTCCATTTCCAGTTTAATTTCCCTATTCTCCTTGTTCCCTCCACTTCTATCCTTTTGTCAACATTTCCTCACTCATTCTCTCCATATGTCCAAATCATTTCATCACACCTTCATCTGATCTCTCTACCACACCTCTCTCTTACCCTTTCATTACTTACTTGATCAAACCATTTCGCACAAATTATCCTCAAAAATTTCATTTTCATCATGTCCACCCTTCTAAGCACAGTATTGTCTATTGCCCATGCCTTGCACCCATATAATAATGATGGGACTACAATACCTTCAAACATACTCATTTTTGCCCTCCCAGATAATGTTCTCTCTTTCCATACATTCTTCAGCATTCCCCAAACTTTCATTCCCTCATCCACCCTATGAATCACTTCCACTTCCATACACTGCAATGTCTATTTCCAGGTATCTAAAAAAAACTCTTCACTTCCTCCAAACTGTCTCTATTCAGTCTCAACCACAAATAACCTGTCCTTCAACCCTGTTAATTCTGATAACCTTGTTTTCATTCATATTTACTCTCAACTTTCTCTTCTCACACACTCTTCCAAACTCAGTCACCAATTTCTGCAGTTTCTCACACAAATCTGCAGCCAGTGCGGTAACATCAGCAATCAACAACTGACTCACTTCCCAGGCCCCTTCATTCCCCACAGATAGCATACTCGTTCCTCTATCTAACTCTCACATTTACCTTCCTTACTACCCCATCCATAAATGAATTAAACAGTCATGATGACATCACACACACCTGCTGCAGACCAGCCTTCAGTTGGAGCAATTCACCCTCTTCAACCTTACTTCCACAAGATAAATGATCAGACATCCCAATAGCTCCCCCCTTAGCACGTTTACATCCACAAGTCTCTCTCTTACATGCCCCTCTCAGCACATTTACATCCACAAGTCTCTCTCTTACATGCCTAGCAATTAATATGTAATCTAAAAATGCCTGCTGACCATCTTTCCTATTCACATACTTATTCTTGTGCATGTCTCTTTTACACCAGGTATTCCCAATCACCAGTCCATTTTCAGGACACAACTCCACAAGATGTTCACCATTTCCATTCATAATACTGAATACCCCATGCACCGTAAATCATCCATCACTAATACCTGGTCTCTTTAATCAAAACTGCTAATACATTCACCATGTATGGGGTTGTTAGGTATACAAATGCAAGATGTTGGATAGAGGGGCAAGTATGCACTCTGCTGTCGATGAGAGGGCTTGGGAAGTGAGTCAGGTGTTGTTCGCTGATGATACAGTGCTGGTGGCTGATTTGGGTGAGAAACTGCAGAAGTTGGTGACTGAGTTTGGTACAGTGTGTTAAAGAAGAAAGCTGAGAGTAAATATGAATAAGAGCAAGGTTATTAGGTTCAGTAGTGTTGAAGGACAAGTCAATTGGGAGGTACGATTGAATGGAGAAAAATTAAAGGAAGTGAAGTGTTTTAGATATCTGGGAGTGGATTTAGCAGCAGATGGAACCATAGAAGAGGAAGTGAGTCACAGGGTGGGGGAGGGGGTAAAGGTTCTGGAAGTGTTGAAAAATGTGTGGAAGGCAAAAGCATTATCTCAAAGAGCAAAAATGGGTATGTTTGAAGGAACAGTGGTTCAAACAATGTGATATGGTTGCGAGGCATGGGCTATAAATAGGGTTGTGCGGAGGAGAGTGGACGTGTCCTCAAACACTTCACTTTCAACACATCCACCCTCCCCTACACAACCTTCTCTATATCCCTTGCCTTAAAACCATATAATATTGTTGGAACTAATATTCCTTTAAACATATCCATTTTTGCTATTCGAGATAACGTTTTCTCCTTCCACATATTCTTCATCACTCCCAGAACCTTCACCCCATTCCCCACCATGCGACTCACTTCTGCTTCCATAGTTCCATTTGCTGCTAAGTCCACTCCCAGATATCTAAAACACTTTACTTCCTTTAATTTTTCTCCATTTAAACTTACATCTCAATTAACTTGACCCTCAACCCTACTGAACCTCATAACCTTGCTCTTATTCACATTTACTCTCAACTTTCTCATTTCACACACTTTTCCAAACTGAGTCACCATCCACTGCAGTTTCTCACTCAAATCACCCACCAGAGCAGTATCACTGGCAAACAACAACTGACTCACTTCATAGGCTCTCTCATCCACAACACAATGCATACTCACCCCTCTCTCCAAAACTTTTGCATTTACCTCCCTAACCACCCCATCCATAAGCAAATTAAACAACCATGGGGACATCACACACCCATGCTGCAGACCGACCTTCACTGGGAACCAATCACTCTCCTCTCTTCCTACTTGTACACATCTTACATCCTTGGTAAAACCTTTTCACTGCCTCTATCAGCTTACCCCCCACACTATATACTCTTAAGACCTTCCACAAAGCTTCTCTATCAACCGTATCATATGCCATCTCCAGATCCATAAATGCTACATATAAATCCATCTAAGTATTTTTAAGACACATTTCCAAAGCAAACACCTGACCCACACATCCTCTACCACTTCTGAAACCACACTGCTCTTCTGCAATCTGATGCTCTGTACATGTCTTCACCCTCTCAATCAATACCCTCCCATATAATTTCCCAGGCATACTCAACAAACTTATGCCTCTGTAGTTTGAATACTCACCTTTATCCCCTTTGCCTTTGTTCAATGACACTATGTATGCATTCTACCAATCCTCAGTCACCATGATCTATACATATATTGAATATCCTTACAAACCCTACTTCTTAATAAATTCTACTGAAATACCATCCAAACCCATTGCCTTGCAGGATTTCATCTTCTGCAAAGCTTTCACTACCTCTTCTCTCTTTGCCAAACCATTCTCCCTGACCCTCTCACTTTGCACACCACCCCAATTCAAACACCCTACATCTGCCACTCTATCAAGAATTTCTTATGCATATTCTTTAGAGCAAACACCTGATCCAAATATCCTCTAATATTCCTGAAGTCCCACTGCTCCTCCCAATTCTGATGCTCTGTGCATCACACCACCCTCTCAAATCATCACTCTCCCATACAACATACCTCTGTAATTACATACCTCTGTAATTACAGCATTCACTTTTACTTCCCCTGTCTTTATATTTTATCTATAACTACCACAGGACCAGTTTCTATGAGTTATGGTGTTACCCAAGATCTTTGTAAATGCTCCTACACCACAAGGTTATGCAGAGAAATATAGACTCCTTTAAAATGAATTCTTTAATGAGGTTTATATAAGGGTACTATACGTGCATTCTCCCAGTCCCCAGGTACCTCACCTTGGGTCATAAATACCACGAAACATTTAATTAGCCAATCAACAATATTGTCACCTGCGATCGAATCCACCCCAGCAATTTTGCCACATTTCATCTTGAACAAGACTTGCATTACCTCCTCTCTTTACACCAAACCATTCATGAGATCTTTTTCACTCCACATACCACCTTATCCAAAACATATCATACCCAGCACCCTATCACCTAAAGTACTATTGAAAATTTCTTCAAAATACTCACTTCATCTTGTTTGGACCTCTTCTTTGCCTATAAGCTCTTCACCATCAGATCCCCTCATTGTCACTGCCATTCGTTCTCTCATTCTCCTCACACTATTCACTTTCTCCCTGTAGTTTGTCAATACTCTCACCCTTTATCTCATATGCCCTCTTTTTCATCTCTTGTGCCTTCCACTTGATTTCCTGCTCCATTTCTTTTGCATTCCTCTCAGTCACTTGCACTACTTTCTGGCAAATACCATCTATAAATTTTCTTTTTCTTTTACTAGCAATTAAGCTTACTCATTCCATGACTTGCTACACTTTCCCAATGTCCACATCCACCCTCAACATGATACCCAAATCAAATGCATATGTACCTTCCTTAATACTTTCCACTCCTCGCCACTTCCCCTTGTTTACATTGCTCTCACTCTGTCATGCTCTTCATTCAATCTTTCTTTCCAAGCTCACTCACTTTTACCAGTTCTTTCCCACACATCACTTCCTCTTTTTTCACAACCCTCATCAACTTTCACAATTGCCTTCAGTAGGAAATTATCAGAATCCCACCTACTGCCCTTCTAAGCATGTTTACATCAATAACCTCACATTCTTATATGCCTATAAACTTGCATACTCTGTAATCTGATAATGTACACTGACTCCTAACTCCACTCATCCATGTGTACCTATGTATGCACCTTTTTTAAACCAAGTACTGTACTCTAAATCACTAATCCTCTTACAGCACACAACCTGATAAGCTGTTTACTACCTCCTTTTAAACTGAATACCTCATACCCCTTAATAATACCACCAACAGCCACATCATCCACTCTTACATTCAGATCCCCTACCATGAGGGTTTGATCCCTTACATCAATATTGTTGAAACACTCACTCTTCTCTTCCCAAGCAGGATCCCTCTCTTCTCCACTTATCTCACTATCAATACCTCACTCATTTATCAATCTAGCCATTTACACCTCAAAAGCTTCCTTCCTGAGACTGGCTTAACTTCTGGGTACAAAGGATAAATGCAAACTAATCTTGTTCTGATGCTAATTTTCACCTGATTCTTTCATTATTCTATTCCTTTTATTGTGGCTGTTTGTAAAACATTAATTATTAAGCAAATATCAATTTCAATCAAGACAAAGACTGCTACTTGCACTAGATGTTACGGTAGTTACCATGTCCTGTGGAGAGGTAAGTAATAAGTACCATCATGATAACTAAATTCAATACTAAAATACCTTTTCAGTCTTCCTTTATGATCCGTTTATACGTAAGTAATCATAAACATATTCAAACTTTCAAAGAAACAAAATTTTTAAACAACTACATATGCTGCAGTCATCATCCTCTAAACACTTTTGCCTTTAATTTCAAACAAAGGGCACTAAAAACAAATGATGAGCCCTACCACATTCTAATTATGATTATCAAACTAAAAACTCCTCAGTTATGAATTTTCTGATGGACAGTCAAAGATATTATGCTATACACTATATTTCTAATCTTGAGCTTCATTTTTAAACTGTTTCCACTAATGGGTGCAAAAGCATTTAAAAATGGAAAACTGAAAAAACAACATTGAGAAAATTCATCTCTGAAACAAAATAGATTTTCCTTACTAAAAATTAAGACCAATAGATAATGGATTATTCCCTGGGGATAGGGGAGAAAGAATACTTCCCACGTATTCCCTGCGTGTCGTAGAAGGCGACTAAAAGGGAAGGGAGCGGGGGGCTGGAAATCCTCCCCTCTCTCTCTTTTTTTTTTTTTTTTTTTTCCAAAAGAAGGAACAGAGAAGAGGGCCAGGTGAGGATATTCCCTCAAAGGACCAGTCCTCTGTTCTTAACGCTACCTCGCTATCGCGGGAAATAGCGAATAGTATGGAAAAAAAAAAAAAAGATAATGGATTATCTAAAATCATATGAAAATATCAACAAAAAATACAAAAAATAATCATAGCAACTGGATATGAAAATGCTACATCTCAATCTATATCTTTGGAGACTATTCACCTTTTTGTACTGTACAGGGATGGAGTTTCCCACCTGTGGGTTCCCACCTCTTGAACAATTTCTATTATCAAATTCTTAAATATATGTAAGCTGACTGAATTAACCATATCCTGTCATTTTATTCCATCCATCCACCACTCTTAAACTATAAATGTTTCTCTTTACATCTCTTTTAACAAGTTTCTTGCTTAGTTTCATGTTATGTCCTCTGGTTGATCTATCTCTACATTTCTCAAAGAACTGTTCACTGTATATGTCATAATGTTTTACAAACTTAAAGGCTGTGATAAGGTCACCCCTCACTCTTCTCTCTTCCAAGTTGGGAAGATAGAAAGCCTCTAGCTTTTCCCTACAAGTTAGCTCTCTTTATTCTGGTACCACCTTTGCTGCCCTTCTCTATTACCTCTCTGTGATCTTCTTAGGCAGTGCAACCAAACTTGAGAAGCATATTCTAATTTTGGCCTTATGTAGGATATGAACAGCTTGCTATATATTTTCTTATCCAAATACAGGTACACCACCGAATTTCTGGCAACTGATGGTTCAGCACCTCCTTTAGTCTGGACAAAATTATGTGAGGGAACTTGAAATTATTGCGGCCCAGACTAGTTTCCCAGGCGGCCACAGATGGTGTTTTGTGTAGGGCGCACTTATTTACATTCTTTAAACTGAACTTGTTGGTGGTGATACCACAATTTTGTGAGATTCTCTGCTTATTTTGCTTAAATTTAACCCTAGCTATGGCTTCTAAGACATATGAAAGTGTCAGTTGTGGTGTTAAACGTAAACACCAGTCCATATCAGTCCAAAATAAAGTAGAACTGTTGAAAAAAATAGACCGTGGTGTTTCGGTGCATAAACTGTGTGACATCTACAATACTGGTTCATCAACTTTTTATTATATAAAGAAGCAAAGGGAGAAAATACTGTAATTCTATGAAGACAGCGATTCCAAGAAGCAAATGACAATCAGAAGATCTATGAAGGATGGTAAGAGTACTTAGAACAATCAAGTGGTGATGGAATGGTTGCGACAGTGCTGGAGTGATGGAGTGGCCTTGTCAGGTAGTATGATAATGAACCAGGATAAGGTGTTCCATAAAGAACTTAAATACAACATGGGTGTGACTATAGTAAAGGATGGCTTCAAAGATTCAAGAAGAGTCATGGAATTTCCATGAATAAAGTGTGCAGAGAAAAACGGTCTCCAAACCTTGAAGGATCTGCCCAGTACGTGGACAAATTTAATTTGCAAAACTCGTAGCTGATGAGCATCTCAGTCCTGAGCAGGTGTATAATGCAGACAATCACTTTAGACACATGGGAAATGTATAATTAGTGGGTTAGAGGTGCGTTGATGAATTATTATCATGTGACCACGGTTGGTCTGGCAAAATGGGTAATCCGTCAAGGCATTGGAACCAAGAGTGCTGGAAAATCGGTGGTGTATCTGCACTTGAAAGCTATTCTAATAATAGCCTGCAATAGCATGTCTCCTTTACTATTCTCCCAATATGGAACTCTGGCAACAGTTTGGGTCAGTGTCAACTTCCAAGTCCCTCTTTTGCACACTGAATCCCAAACCTTACTCTGCTAAATAATAATAACATTGAGATCTTCTTTCAATCTGTCCCATTCTCATTATTTTACATTTGGTGGGGTTAAATTCCATCAATGATGCATCAAACCAGCCCTGGAGTCTGTTTAGGCCCCCTTGTAAGTTGATGTAATCTTCCTCACTTTTCACTTTCCTTATGATCTTTGCATCACCTGCAAACAGATTCAGCTAGGTGTCCATATTTTCAAGAAAGTCCCAAGCACAAATCAAGAAGAGTAATGATCCCATAGCAGAACCCTGTGGCACTCAACTGGCCATCTCAGTGCATTCGCAGAAGTTCCGGACATGCATCCATTGTCCTCTTCCAGTAAGATAATCTTCTATAAAGTGAAGGATTTTCCCCCATATTCCTTCTTGTGATCCAGCTTCTTTATCAGCCTCCCATGCAGTAGTGTTAAATTCTTTATGGCAATCCAAATGCAAACAAATCATCCAACTTTCCCTTCTATATAAGTCAGACCTAACTTTCTTGAAGAAATCTAAGATCAGTACTATGAGCCTTACTTGGTTCAACACCTTTTAGTATTCTGTTTATTCAGTTCTAGAAATTTAAATGTTTTCTAAAACTTCCTTCCCATTCTATCTTAATGGTGTTGGGGCGAGAGCATCTTTGACTGTGGAAACAATACAGATATTATTTTCTAATTTCTAGTATAACCTTACATCAGTCTTTCTAATTCTTCCCTATGAATCCCTTAGTTTATCAGCTGCTCTTCAACTGATAACTGACTCCTAATGATTTCACGGAAAAGTTTTAGATTTTCTCCTGCCTTATCCATAAAATTCTTTTCAAAGTTTCTTTGTTCACCATTTCTTATTCTGGTATAAATGATCCTTGCTCTCATAACTTGCAACTTCCAGCAGGCTGGAGTGCAGTCTATTACTTAGACACTGCATGTCCCAAAGCTCCTTTACTTTTTGACACTTTTCAGTGTTATTACTTATCTGTGACCATCTGTTTTTACCAAACAGGGAAGGAGTTTTACATGAATGAAGCCCCAGCTCTTGAACACTGCCTATCATCATACAGCTTTTTAAACCTTTTACAGCACTGTCAATTTTCAGGCTGGTTCCTAGAAAGTGTCAAGTATCCATCAAAATATATAAGTATCTAAATGACCATGAGCATCACTTCTTCATCTTAAAAGAACTTACACTTTACATTTATCTTTTCTTCATATTTGACAACTGTTTTCCAAATTAATCAGGTAATGCCAGGAACAGATGAAGAAGGCCCAGTTCAGGCATATCCATTCTCTAGCTGCCATGTGTAATGCACCAAAAACCACAGCTCCCTATCCTTAACAAGGCCCCACACACATTTTCATAGTTTATTCTAGCTGCTTCACTTGCCCTGGTTCATTTCAATGACTGCATGTCGACATGCATATACCAAAAGATCTAAATTCAACCTATCCCGTGTATGCCTTTCACCCTCCTGAATGTTCAATCCTGTCACTCAAAATCTTTTTTCCATCATTCCTTCTCCAATTTGGTCTACCCATTCTCCTTGTTCCCTCCACTTCTGACACATAAATCCTCTTTGTTAACCTCTCCTCAATCATTCTCACCATATGCCCACATCATTTCAGCACATGCTCTTCAGCTCTCTTAACTGCACTTTTTCATTACCACACCTCTCTCTTACCCTTTTCTTACTTACTTTATCAAACACCTCACATCATATAATTTTCAAAAACATTTAATTTCCAACACTTTCCTCTTTGTCTGCACATCCTCATCTACAACCCATCACGCCTTGCATCCACATGCTACTATACCTTCAAACACCAATTTTTGCTCTCCCAATGAACTCTTTCCACAAATTCTCTAGTTCTTCCAGACCCCCCCTTGACTCATTTATGCTTCCATGGTTCCATTTGCTGCCATGTCCACCCCCAGGGAACTAAACCAAATCACTTACTCCATTTTTTCTCCATTCAAACTCACATCCCAACTAATCTAACCTGACCCTCAACCCTGCTACGCCTATTAACTTTTTTTTTTTCAAAATTACCCTCAACTTCCTCCTTTCACATACTTTCTCATTATCAGTCACCAACTGCTGCAGTTTCTCATTCAAATATGCCAATACTGCTATATCATCAGCAAACAACAACTGACTTTCCATGCCCCCTCATCCCCTACAGAATGCATACTTGCCCCTCACTCTAAGTCTCTCGCATTTACCCCCTTCACCTCCCAATCCATAAAAACATTAAAAAGCTGTGGAGACATCATACATCCCTGCCGCAGACCAGCCTTAACTTGTAACCACTCACTCTCCTCTTTTCCCACTTGCACAAGTGTCTTACACCCTTGATTAAAACTTAAAAACACATAAGAATGAAATATAATGAGTGAAAAAATCAAGATAAAAAAAATGTTCGCCAATAAATGGAGAAACTACTGGCACATCTCACACAGTAAGCCCAAATCATATCATATAGATAAACATATAAAAGATGGACATATGCAAGAACACATGGTTAAGTTGGAAACATGAAAAGAGGGCAATACTGTACTATGTTCTAATTGATAAGCATGTAAAGGAGAGATTCTTGGATGTGAATGTGTTGATCAGGGCAGCTGGTGGGATGTCTGATCATTACTTGATGGAGGCAAGGGTAAAGGTTTGTAAGGACTTAAGTAAGAGAAAATCAAATGGGTGGGAAGTGGGTTTTGAAAAGGAGCAAGCTTGGAAAAAAGGCCTGTGGAAATGAATGGGAAGTATTCTTTCTCCCCTATCACCAGGAGCAGGGGGCCAGAAATCCTCCCCTCCTTGTATTTTAACATTCTAAAATGGGAAACAGAAGAAGGAGTCACGTGGGGAGTGCTCATCCTCTTCGTAGGCTCAGATTGGAGTGTCTAAATGTGTGTGGATGTAACCAAGATGTGAAAAAAGGAGAGATAGGTAGTGTGTTTGAGGAAAGGAACCTGGATATTTTGGCTCTGAGTGAAACGAAGCTCAAGGGTAAAGGGGAAGAGTGGTTTGGGAATGTCTTGGGAGTAAAGTCAGGGGTTAGTGAGAGGACAAGAGTAAGGGAAGGGGTAGCACTACTCCTGAAACAGGAGTTGTGGGAGTATGTGATAGAGTGTAAGAAAGTAAATTCTAGATTAATATGGGTAAAACTGAAAGTTGATGGAGAGAAATGGGTGATTATTGGTGCATATGCACCTGGGCATGAAAAGAAAGATCATGAGAGGCAAGTGTTTTGGGAGCAGCTGAGTGAGTGTGTTAGTAGTTTTGATGCACGAGACCAGGTTATAGTGATGGGTGATTTGAATGCAAAGGTGAATAATGTGGCAGTTGAGGGAATAATTGGTGTACATGGGGTGTTCAGTGTAGTAAATGGAAATGGTGAAGAGCTTGTATATTCATGTGCTGAAAAAGGACTGGTGATTGGGAATACCTGGTTTAAAAAGAGATATACATACGTTTACGCATGTAAGTAGGAGAGATGGCCAGAGAGCATTATTGGATTACGTGTAAATTGATAGGCGCGCAAAAGAGAGACTTTTGGATGTTAATGTGCTGAGAGGTGCAACTGGAGGGATGTCTGATCATTATCATGTGGAGGTGAAGATGAAGATCTGTAGAGGTTTTCAAAAAAGAAGAGAGAAAGTTGGGGTGAAGAAAGTGGTGAGAGCAAGTGAGCTTGGGAAGGAGACTTGTGTGAGGAAGTACCAGGAGAGACTGAGTACAGAATGGAAAAAGGTGAGAACAAAGGATGTAAGGGGAGTGGGAGAGGAATGGGATGTATTTAGGGAAGCAGTGATGGCTTGCACAAAAGATGCTTGTGGCATGAGAAGCGTGGGAAGTGGGCAGATTAGAAAGGGCAGTGAGTGGTGGGATGAAGAAGTAAGATTATTAGTGAAAGAGAAGAGAGAGGCATTTGGACGATTTTTGCAGGGAAATAGTGCAAATGACTGGGAGATGTATAAAAGAAAGAGGCAGGAGGTCAAGAGAAAGGTGCAAGAGGTGAAAAAGAGGGCAAATGAGAGTTGGGGTGAGAGTATCATTAAATTTTAAGAATATAAAGATGTTTTGGAAGGAAGTAAATAAAATGCATAAGAGAAGGGAACAAATGGGAACTACAGAGAAAGGGGCTAATGGGAAGGTGATAACAAGTAGTGGTGATGTGAGAAGGAGATGGAGTGAGTATTTTGAAGGTTTGTTGAATGTGTTTGATGATAGAGTGGCAGATATAGGGTGTTTTGGTCGAGGTGGTGTGCAAAGTGAGAGGGTTAGGGAGAATGATTTGGTAAACAGATTAGAGGTAGTAAAAGCTTTGCGGAAGATGACAGCCGGCAAGGCAGCTGGTTTGGATGGTATTGCAGTGAAATTTATTAAAAAAGGGGGTGACTGTATTGTTGACTGGTTGGTAAGATTATTTAATGTATGTAAAACTCATTGTCAGGTCCCTGAGGATTGGAGGAATGCTTGCATAGTACCATTGTACAAAGGCAAAGGGGATAAAAGTGAGTGGTCAAATTGCAGAGGTATAAGTTTGTTGAGTATTCCTGGGAAATTATATGGGAGAGTATTGATTGAGAGGGTGAAGGCATGTACAGAGCATCAGATTCGGGAAGAGCAGTGTGGTTTCAGAAGTAGTAGAGGGTGTGTGGATCAGGTGCTTGCTTTGAAGAATGTATGTGAGAAATACTTAGAAAAGCAAATGGATTGGTATGTAGCATTTATGGATCTGGAGAAGGCATATGATAGAGTTGATAGAGATGCTCTGTGGAAGGTATGAAAAATATATGGTGTGGGGGCAAGTTGTTAGAAACAGTAAAAAGTTTTTATCAAGGATGTAAGGCATGTGTACGTGTAGGAAGAGAGGAGAGTGACTGGTTCTCAGTGAATGTTGGTTTGCGGCATGGGTGTGTGATGTCTCCATGTTTGTTTAAGTTGTTTATGGATGGGGTTGTTAGGGAGGTGAATGCAAGAGTTTTGCAAAGAGGGACAAGTATGCAGTCTGTTGTGGAACTTTCGCCCCCTCCCCCACCCTATGATTCACTTCCGCTACCATGGATCCATCCATTGGCAAATCCACTCCCAGACATCTAAAACACTTCACTGCCTCCAGTTTTTCTCCATTCAAACTCACCTCCCAGTTAACTTGTCCCTCAACCGTACTGAACCTAATAACCTTGCTCTTATTCACATTTACTCTCAGCTTTCTTCTTTCACACACTTTACCAAACTCAGTTACCAGCTTCTGCAGTTTCTCACTCAAATCAGCCACTACAGCTACATCATCAGCAAACAAAAACTGACTCACTTCCCAAGCCCTTTCATCCCCAACAGGATGCGTACTTGCCCTCTCTCTCCAAAACTTGCATTTACCTCCCTAACCATCCCTTCCATAAACAAATCAAACAATCATGGGGACGTCACAAACCCCTGCTACAGACTTACATTTACTGGGAATCAATCACTCTCCTCTCTCCCTACTCGAACACTTGCCTTACATTCTTGGGAAAAGCTTTCCACTGCTTCTAGCAACTTACCTCCCACACCACATACTCTTTAAGACCTTCCACAAAGCATCTCCATCAACCCTATCATATGCCTTCTCCAGATCCATAAATGCTACATACAAATTCATGTTTTTCTAAGTATCTCTCACACACACAATCTTCAAAGCAAACACCTGATCCACACATCCTCTACCAATTCTGAAACTACACTGCTCTACCCAAATCTGATGCTCTGTACATGCCTTCACCCTCTCAATCAATACCCTCCCATATAATTTCCTAGGGAATACTCATCAAACTTATGCCTCTGCTGTTTGAACATTCACTTTTATCCCCTTTGCCTTTATACAATGGCACTATGCAAGCATTTCACCTATCCTCTGGCACTTCACCATGATCTGTAAATACACTGAATATCCTTACTAACCAATCAACAATACAGTCGTGCCCTTTTTTAACATATTCTACTGCAATGCCATCCAAATCCGTCGCCTTGCCGGCTTTCATCTTCCACAAAGCTTTCACTACCTCTTCTCTCTTAACCAAACCATTCCCCCTGAACATATCACTTCGCACACCACCCCAACCAAAAACCCTACATCTGCCACTCTATCTCTTTACACAAGCCTATTTTCCAAGTTCACCACCCTCTTCCCACCTATATAATTTCCTCTTTTCTGAAAGTCTCTACAAACCTATATCCTTGTGCCTCCTCCAAGTAATAATCAAGACATCCTACCAGGTGCCCTTCTTAGCACATCTACATCCAACAGGCTCCTATTAACTAGTACAGAATCCAATCTTCCACCTATTTGGTGGCTGGATCATGGGCTTGAAGAGTTCTGTGTTGAATAGGTGTTTGGAGTAATGTGGGAATGGATCCTGTCCAGAGCAATGAAGGAGAGTATGACATGTTTGTCTGGGGAGTGTGGTTTCAGATGGGTACATGTCTGCCCATAAGGTAATCTGCTCTCAAGTGGCGAGTTCTAGGAAAGAAAGGTGACTACTCTGCACAGTTATTAAACTTCCCTTTCCATGGGGCCTATGCTGCCCTGATTTAGAATGGTTTAAAACCAAGTTTCCTAGGTCCAAAACAACAAAACTAACAAAGTCAATATTCCATAAAAAAAGTTTGTAAAATGTATAAACACAATAAAAAATAACTTTTATCAGTTGTTTGCTATACTAAGTCACAGCAAAAATTTTTATACACCACCAAGTATTTAACACCTGCCTTCATGAAACAATATAATAAAATCCTAAGAAATGTGAGCAAACTTACTTGGAAAGCAGAGTAACGGCCACCTTTGCGTGGGCGGTTATAAGATGGGAGATGACGACGAATGAGATCTAATTCATTAATATGAAGTAAATTATCCATTAGTAGAGAGGCAATGATCCAGATGCTCTGACCCCACAAGAAAAGATTCTTTGGAGTACCACCAGTACTTGGCTGACGAGCCTGAAAGTTAAAAAGAGAATGAGATATTGCAAGCAACAAGATCTAAGTATAGCAAATCATCAATACTTGGCAATGGATGAGTATATAAAACAAAAACAAAAAAAAGCACAATAGGACTATGCCAGACTTACATGCACAGAATTTCTGAATGTATTTTGTCAGTATCTCTTACCTTATTCCTTAATTGCTTTATCTCTTATTGTTTTAAACCTTAGTTTCGTGTCTATGCTCTTTTTTCTTTTCATTCTTTGTTTTCTACCTCTTAGTTTCTTTCTTTTTACCATGTTAGCTTTTGTGCGGATTTTATAATCGTTTCTTCTATATACTGGCAGAAAATCTCAAGATCATTTTCTTTATCTTTAGCACTCATGAATACAGTTCAAAGCTGGCTTCTATGCTTATTCCAGCATCAACACACCTGTTGCATGCCTCGAGGACCTTGAGTCCCCAAACTCTAATGTCATAAAGCTCAAAGTCTGTCTATGAGCTACCATACTTTTCCTGTTTTGCCTACTGCTCTCCTGATTCTACAAATTATATATCTTTCTTCAACTACCTAAGCTCCTGCTGTGAGACTGTGACATTCTCTAAACCCGCAAGCCGAGATCCTCTACATGGGGATTTCAGAGTTCACGACAGGAAATGGTTGAATTTCTTCCATAGGAATGGAGGGGGGGATGAAGCCCTTGTGTTCTCCATTCTCAATGATCTAGAGCAAATTATCTCCCACTCTAATCATATTCCTGACCACTCCCAATATTCTAGATCTGTTTTTCACCACTAATCCTGCTATAATTCCACAATATCACCCCAAATGGTTCATCTGATCCTACTCTCCTAAATGTATCTATCTTAATAGCATCTTCCCATACAGCAGCCCTTCTAAGCATAAATATTGCCTCCTTAACAAATCTTTCTGGAATACCTTACGAAAAATTCGTTTCTGACTTTTCTTAGGTAAATTACTCTCTATGTGGTGATGCTTCAGCAATCCATGGTTCAACCATTCCTGTTTTGAGGTCATTCTGGCAAGGGATCAGGCTTATAGTGAATGGAGAGTTGTCCTTCTTTCAACTTCCATTCACCATTCATATCCGCCAGTTATCTTTGCAAGTATGTTGTCAGAGGCAAAGCATTCCTTTGTAAAACAAAAGTGCAATAACCTCCTCATCTTTCTGGTCTTTGGCTAAGGGTATCAATAACTTCAGTTGCTCTTACCTTTCCTTCACTTTTCCCTTCTGATGGTACTGTATCTGTCTCTCCCACAGACAAAGTACCCTCTCTGGTTCCCATTTCTCCTCTACTCCACCTTAGATGACTCTGACATTCCTTCACTCCCTGATGCTCCTCTTACTAATCCTATGCCCATCCCCATAATCTTTTTAGGACTATCAGAAAAGCACTTTTCTCTCTGGACACAAGCAAGGTCCAAATGTAATGAAAGAGTCTTTGAACTTGCAACTGTGCTTGCTCATCTGTTTCTTTTCAGTTTAAAAACCAGAGTGATCAGGGCCTGAACATGCAGGAGGGTGAAAGGCGTGCAAGGAATAGAGTGAATTGGAATGATGTGGTATACCAGGGTCAACGTGCTGTCAATGGATTGAACCAGGGAATGTGAAGCATCTGGGGTAAACTATGGAAAGTTTTGTGGGGCCTGGATGGGGAAAGGGAGCTGTGGTTTCAGTACATTATACATGACAGCTGGAGACTGAGTGTGAACGAATGAGGCCTTTGCTGTCTTTTCCTAGTGCTATCTCGCACACATGCAGGGGGAGGGGGTTGTCATTTCATGTGTGGGGAGGTGGCGACGGGAATGAATAAAGGCAGACAGTATGAATTATGTACATGTGTATATATGTATATGTCTGTGTGTGTATATATATGTATACGTGTGTATACATACATATATGTGGATGTGTCTGTATAAACATGTGTATGTGGGTGGGTTGGGCCATTTTTCGTCTGTTTCCTTGCGCTACCTCGCTAACGCGGGAGACAGCTACAAAGTATAATAAATAAAATAAATAAATACATAAATCCCTTAGAATCATGCTTCTTTTCAAGTTAATTTCTTTGTAATTTTCTTCACATTTAATCATTCCACCGCAGCAGTCCTAATTTTCAGTGAACTCATTGTGCATAAGATTCTCAAATATTCTCAGAAGTTATCTCTGCAAGATTCTTATTATGATTAACTAGAGGATAATTTTCTAAGTAAAATGATACTCAACTCAACTATATGAAAAATTTTTATGTGTGCTATGAACCCTTTAACTTATACTGTTCCTATGCCAGGCATAAGAGGTATGCCAGTAGTAGTGTCAGACATACGTATTGAGATGTGCAGTATTTTTGAAACATTTTGTCATAGAGGAACATGATTACTATGGGTTATCATCAATAACATCTACCGTCTTGCAAGAGTATAAGCAGTAAACAAAGATTCACACATCATCACATAGCATAAATGCACACATCTCAAACAGGCCTCTTTGACATCTCCATACAGACTGACCAGTACATGGAACTTTGGCTGCATCTGGTAACAACGTGTGAGATACCACTGCAAGTGTCAATGGCCATATATTTCACCTAGAGGCAGAGGTAGCTGATTTTGAATTTTTTTTTTTTTTTTTTTTTGCTTTGTCGCTGTCTCCCGCGTTTGCGAGGTAGCACAAGGAAACAGACGAAAGAAATGGCCCAACCCACCCCCATACACATGTATATACATACGTCCACACACGCAAATATACATACCTACACAGCTTTCTATGGTTTACCCCAGACGCTTCACATGCCCTGATTCAATCCAATGACAGCACGTCAACCCCGGTATACCACATTGCTCCAATTCACTCTATTCCTTGCCCTCCTTTCACCCTCCTGCATGTTCAGGCCCCGATCACACAAAATCTTTTTCACTCCATCCTTCCACCTCCAATTTGGTCTCCCTCTTCTCCTCGTTCCCTCCACCTCCGACACATATATCCTCTTGGTCAATCTTTCCTCACTCATTCTCTCCATGTGCCCAAACCATTTCAAAACACCCTCTTCTGCTCTCTCAACCACGCTCTTTTTATTTCCACACATCTCTCTTACCCTTACGTTACTTACTCGATCAAACCACCTCACACCACACATTGTCCTCAAACATCTCATTTCCAGCACATCCATCCTCCTGCGCACAACTCTATCCATAGCCCACGCCTCGCAACCACACAACATTGTTGGAACCACTATTCCTTCAAACATGCCCATTTTTGCTTTCCGAGATAATGTTCTCGACTTCCACACATTCTTCAAGGCTCCCAGAATTTTCGCCCCCTCCCCCACCCTATGATCCACTTCCACTTCCATGGTTCCATCCACTGACAGATCCACTCCCAGATATCTAAAACACTTCACTTCCTCCAGTTTTTCTCCATTCAAACTCACCTCCCAATTGACTTGACCCTCAACCCTACTGTACCTAATAACCTTGCTCTTATTCACATTTACTCTTAACTTTCTTCTTCCACACACTTTACCAAACTCAGTCACCAGCTTCTGCAGTTTCTCACATGAATCAGCCACCAGCGCTGTATCGTCAGCGAACAACAACTGACCCACTTCCCAAGCTCTCTCATCCCCAACAGACTTCATACTTGCCCCTCTTTCCAAAACTCTTGCATTCACCTCCCTAACAACCCCATCCATAAACAAATTAAACAACCATGGAGACATCACACACCCCTGTCGCAAACCTACATTCACTGAGAACCAATCACTTTCCTCTCTTCCTACACGTACACATGCCTTACATCCTCGATAAAAACTTTTCACTGCTTCTAACAACTTGCCTCCCACACCATATATTCTTAATACCTTCCACAGAGCAAATGTTAACAGTAAATGCCCCAGCCATATTAAAGAGATAAAACTGGAGAGTATAAGACTCAACTGCAGCAAATGGGTTAAAGGATCCATTCTCAGATTTTTTTTGTTTTGTGCTTTGTTTATTTCTTTTACACCTATTTGCCGTTTCCCATCCTAGTGTGATAACAAAAGGAACCCATATCCAAGCCTCTAAGGAACATTCTTTCTTAGCTCCTTCAACTCCCACTTTTGAAAAGCAATATGAGGAGGATGATTTCCAAAGCCCTGCTCCCATTCTTCTCAGTTGACCTCTAACACAGGCAGGAGATCCATGGGTAGTATTGTTTGTCTCTTATCCCAAAATGTTTATATATGGTTTCTTCCAAAATGTTTATATATGGTTTCTTTTAAAAGTGATCTTCATTTCAATTTCATTTGCTCTTTGTTCTCAATGCTTTTTTCTTTTTCCATTCTCTTTTATCAATTCCTGTCTTACATCTAAATAGCATCATCTGTTATCCTTGCATATTTTCTTTCAACTCATATTCAACTTTCTGCAGTTTCTTTTAGCTTCTGTGATTTTAGTACAAGTAGAATATACAAAAATCACAATCCCTAGTACTAAGCATCATTCAGATTTTGGCTTTTTACAGATTTTAGAAATATATACCACAAACGGAGCTCTAAAAAGTGTCTTAATAATCATTCACCACTGTTTAGAAGTTTGAGAAAGATTTTTCAAGCAGGCGTTTACTACTGCTCACTGTAACCCACCTGAGAACCAGGTTCAGCCTTCTCATCATGAACGCTGTCTTTATGGACGTAGTAGTACATTGGGATTACTGGATCTGTAAGAAAAGTACAAAACTTTAATTTGCTTAATGATCAAGATTTATCAATCACAGGATGTAAGGCATGTGTATGAGCAGGAAGAGAGGAAAGTGACTGGTTCCTAGTAAATGTCTGTTTGCGGCAGGGGTGCATGATGTCTCTATGGTTGTTTAACTTGGTTATGGATGGGGTTGTTAAGGAGGTAAATGCAAGAGTTTTGGAGAGAGGGGCAAGTATGCATTCTGTTGGGGATGAGAGGGCTTGGGAAGTGAGTCAGTTGTTGTTTGCTGATACAGCGCTGGTGGCTGATTCGGGTGAGAAACTGCAAAAGTTGGTAACTGAGTTTGGTAAAGTGTGTGAAAGAAGAAAACTGAGAGTAATGTGAATAAAAGCAAGGTTATTAGGTTCAGCAGTGTTGAGGGACAAGTCATTTGGGAGGTAAGTTTGAATGGAGAAAAACTGGAGGAAGTGAAGTGTTTTAGATGTCTGGGAGTGGATCTAGCAGGGGATGGAACCATGGAAGTGGAGGTGACTCACACGGTGGGGGAGGGGGCGAAGGTTCTGGGAGTGTTGAAGAATGTGTGAAAGGCGAGAACGTTATCTTAGAGAGCAAAAATGGGTATGTTTGAAAGAATAGTGGTTCCAACAATGTTATATGGTTGTGAGGCATGGGCTATACATAGGGTTGTGTGGAGGAGGGTGGATGTGCTGGAAAAGAGATGTTTGAGGACAATATGTGGTGTGAAGGTGGTTTGATCAAGTAATGAAAGGGTAAGAGAGATGTGTGGTAATAAAAAGAGTGTGGTTGAGAGAGCACAAGATGGCGTATTGAAATGGTTTGGTCACATGGAGAGAATGAGTGAGGAAAGACTGACTAAGAGGATACATGTATAAAAGGTGGAGGGAACAAGAAGTGGGAGACCAAATTGGAGGTGGAAGGATGGAGTGAAAAAGATTTTGAGCGATCGGAGCCTGAACGTACAGGAGGGTGAAAAGCGTGCAAGGTAGTAAGAATATATGGTGTGGGAGGTAAGTTGTTAGAAGCAGTGAAAATTCTTTATCAAGGATGTAAGGCATGTGTACGGGTAGGAAGAGAGGAAAGTGATTGGTTCTCAGTGAAAGTTGGTTGCAGCAGGGGTGTGTGATGTCTTCATGGTTGTTTAATTTGTTTATGGATGGGGTTGTTAGGGAGGTGAATGCAAGAGTTTTGAAAAGAGGGGCAAATATGCAGTCTGTTGTGGACGAGAGAGCTTGGGAAGTGAGTCAGTTGTTGTTCGCTGATGATACAGCGCTGGTGGCTGATTCGGGTAAGAAACTGCAGAAGCTGGTGACTGAGTTTGGTAAAGTGTGTGAAAGAAGAAAGCTGAGAGTAAATGTGAATAAGAGCAAGGTCATTAGGTACAGTAGGGTTGAGGGACAAGTCAACTGGGAGGTAAGTTTGAATGGAGAAAAACTGGAGGAAGTGAAGTGTTTTCGATAGCTGGGAGTGGATCTGGTAGAAGATGGAATCATGGAAGCGGAAGTGAGTCATAGGGTGGGGAAGGGGCAAAAGTTCTGGGAGCATTGAAAAATGTGCGGAAGTCGAGAATATTATCTTGGAAAGCAAAAATGGGTATGTTTGAAGGAATAGTGGTTCCAACAATGTTATATGGTTGCGAGGCGTGGGCTATGGATAGAGTTGTGCAGAGAGGGTGGATGTGCTGGAAATGAGATGTTTGAGGACAATATGTGGCATGAGGTGGTTTGATCGAGTAAGTAATGAAAGGGTAACAGAGATGTGTGATGGTAAAAAGTGTGGTTGAGAGAGCAGAAGAGGGTGTTTCGAAATGGTTTGGTCACATGGAGAGAATGAGTGAGGAAAAATTGACCAAGAGGATATATGTGTCAGAGGTTAAGGGAACGAGGAGAAGTGGGAAACCAAACTGGAGGTGGAAAGATGGAGTGAAAAAGATTTTGAGTGATCGGGGCCTGAACATGCAGAAGGGTGAAAGGAGTGCAAGGAATAGAGTGAATTGGAACGATGTGGTATACCGGGGTCGACGTGCTGTCAATGGATTGGGCCAGGGCATGTGAAGTGTTTGGGGTAAACCATGGAAAGTTTTGTGGGGCCTGGATGTGGAAAGGGAGCTGTGGTTTCGGTGCATTATACATGACAGCTAGAGACTGAGTGTGATCGAATGTGACCTTTTGTGTCTTTTCCTAGTGCTACCTCATGTACATGCAGGGAAGGGGGTTGTCATTTCACGTGGTGCGGTGGCGACAGGAATGAATAAGGGCAGACAGTATGAATTATGTACATGTGTATATATGTATATGTTGAGATGTATAGGTATGTACATGTGCATGTGTGGACGTGTATGTATGTACATGTGTATGTGGGTGGGTTGGGCCATTATTTTGTCTGTTTCCATGCTCTAACTTCCTAATGCGGGAGACAGCGACAAAGTGTAAGAAAGAAAGAAATAAAAATATCATCATTCCTGCAGCTAATAAAATAAATCAAAATATTGTTTGGTTAAATGAGAAATATTTCAAGTGCTGACAACTCACACTTTTTTCTTACTGGGAAGGAATACTTATGCTTATTACTTGGCTAAGGATGCTTCCATTTGGATAACAGTTTCTAGAAGTTTACAACTGAGAACATATGGTAAAGAAATGGTTTAGTAAGGGACCTACAAGGAAAGGAATGAAATGCTGACTGTTGCAGATGATGAAATATGAAACAATGAAAGTAGTTTTAGCTTCAACTAGATATTAAGACTAATAAGAACAGTACCTCCCCATCTATCTCTCTTGACTAAGGGTTTCAGTTTGTCCTTGTATTCTTTTACTTGTTCTTCATTATTCTTGAACATACCCTCGATGATCATGTAAATGTAGAAGAGGGGCCACTGACATTCTATCTTCTCAAATTCCTGTGGTAAAAAATAAACACATACAGAGTAAATAATGATACTTCAGTACTCTGGAAAATATGAAATCTAAATGCAGCTACTGACCGAATAATTAGTTCCATAAAATGGCTTACAGAATACTGCAGGCAACAAATAACTGCATAAAGTGAATGAAAATTACAGAAGAAACATTATATGCTACAGGTTGACTGATCTTATAACAATCACCTACCTAATGCAATTCATATATGCATAATTTTTCCTAATATAATCAAAGCATATTGGAAATATATATGTCTTCATACTCACATATAATGTCAGCAATATCATACATTCCACATTATTTTTAAGTATTAAATCATTAAGTACAAATGCTGCACCTTAGTTTCTGCAATGTTATAAAACCTCCTCCTGCTGTCTTCCAAAACTGTTCCATAACCATCTCGGTGAAATCTCTTAAAGCCATATTTGCCTTCCAAGGAACTGATAATCTAGAAAAAAGTAAATAAATGCAACTTCATTCAATGTACATGTATCTATTATTCAAGATATCAATAACAAACAGGGCCAGAATAATCTAAATTATTTGACATAGCAATTCAACCTAAGTAAAAAGAAAATTGTCAAAATATTTCTCTACATTCTATGTTGTTTTTTAAATTATCAAATTATACATGTATATCAAAAATGGGTATGTTTGAAGGAATAGTAGTCCCAACAATAGTGTATGGTTGTGAGGCATGAGCTATGGGTAAGGTTGTACGGAGGAGGATGGATGTGTTGGAAATGAAATGTTTAAGGTCAATATGTGGTGTGAGGCGGTATGATCAAGTAATCAATGAAAGGGTATGAGAAATGTGTGGAAATAAAAAGAGTGTGGTTGAGATAGCAGAAGAGGGTGTGTTGAAATGATGTGGATGTATGGAGAGAATGAGTGAGGAGAGATTGACAGAGAGAATATATGTGTCAGAGGTGGAGAGAACAAGGAGAAGCAGGAGACCAAATTGGTGATGGAAGGATGGAGTGAAAAAGATTTTGAAAGACAGAGCCCTGAACATGCAGGAGGGTGAGAGGCATGCAAGGAATAGAGTGAATAGGAATGATGTGGTATATCGGGGTCGAAGTGCTGTCAATGGACTGAACCAGGGCATGTAAAACGTCTGGGGTAAATCATGGAACGGTCTGTAGGGCTTGGATGTGAATGGGGAATTGTGGTTTCAGTGCATTACACATGACAGCTAGATAGCGAGTGAGACTGAAAATGGCATTTTTTGTCAGTTTTCCTGGCACTACCTTGCTGAAGAGGGGGACACCAATGCTGTTTCCTTGGGGCAGGGTGACACTGGGAATGGATTGGAGGTGGGCAAGTATGAATATATACATGTGTATATATGTATGCGTCTGTGTGTGCATATGTATAGATATGTGTATATGTTGATATGTGTACATGTGTGTATGTATATATACCTGTAAGGGTGTTTATGTGTATATATATGTGTATACGAGTGGATGGGTCATTCTTCATACGTTTCCTGGCACCACCTCGCTGATATAGGAAATGACAATCAAGTATAATAAACAATATAAATATCAATGGGGTATTGGAGAAGGAATTCTTTCCCCATATTCCGTGTGTGTCATGAAAGGCAACAAAAGGGGGTGGGAGCAGGAGGCTGGAAACCCCCCATTCTTGTATTTCAATTTCTACAAGAAGGAACTGAAGAAGGAGCCAAGAAGAGACTGTTCATCCTCCTCAAAGGTTCAGGGTTGGGTGTCTAAATATGTGTGATGTAACGAAGATGAGAAGAAAGGAGAGACAAGTAATATGTCTGAGAAAAGATAACTGGATGTTCTGGCTGTGAGTGAAACAAGCTCGAGGGTCAAGGGGAAGAATGGTCTAAAAATGTCAAAGAGTAAAATCAGGGGCTGGGAAGAGGACAAGAGCTAAGGAAGGAGTAGCACTACTCTTGAAGTAGGAGTTGCAGGAGTGTGGGAAAGAGTGTAAGGAAGTAAATTCTAGATTGATGTAGGTAAAATTCAAAGTGGCTGAAGAGAGATGGGTGATTGTTAGTGCATATGCACCTTGCCATTAGAAAAATACCATGAGAGGTAAGTGTTTTGGGAGCAGCTGAGTCGGTGTGTCAGCAGTTTTGATGTAAAAGACTGAGTATCAATGATGGGTGATTTCAATGTGAAGGCAAGTAATGTGGCAGCTTAGCGTACAACTGGAGGGCATGGGGTATTCAGTGTTACGAATGGAAATGGTGAACAGCTTGTGGAGTTGTGCTGAGAAAGGACTGGTGATTGGAACGCCTGGTTTTAAAAAGAGGGATATACACCAATATACATATGTGATTAGCATGCATTACTGGATTACATATTAACTGATACACGTTAGCAAGTATCAGTAAACTTTAGGGAGAATAAAAAATGCGTTTTGGAAAGAGGTACATAATATGCGAGACTAGAGAACAAATGGGAACATAGACGAAGGGGGAAATAGGGGAAGTGATAACAGGTATTGATGAAGTGAGTTTTTGAAGGACTGTTAAATGTGTTTAATGATAGTGCAGCAGATATAAGGTGTGTTTGGGTCAAGATGACATGCAAAGTGAGAGAGTCATGGAGAGAGATTTGGTAAAGAGACAAGAGGTGGTGAGAGACTTGCATAATATGAAATGTGGTAAGGTGGCAGGCGTTAATGGTACTTCAGTTGAATTTATCAAGAAAGAGGGTGACTGTGTTGTTGATTGGTTGGCATGGATATTCAATGAATGTATGGATCATGATGAAGTGTTTGAGAATTGGCAGAATGCATATGTAGTGTCACTTTATAAAGGCAAGGAGGATAAAGGTAAGTGTTCAAACTACAGATGTATAAGTTTGTTGAGTATACCTGATAAGTTGTAAGGGAAAGTATTGATTGAGAAGATGAGGGCATGTACACAGCATCAGCCTAAGGAGGAGCAGTAAGGTTTCATAAGTGGTAGAGAATGTGTGGATAAGATGATTGTTTTAAGGAATGTGTGAGAAATACTTAAAAAACAGATGGATATGTATGTGGCATAATGGATCTGGAGAAGGCATATGACAGGGTTGATAGAGATGCTTTGTAGAGGGTTTTAAGAATATAGAGTGTGAGATGAAATTAGCAAAAAGCAATGAAAAGTTCTTATCAATGATGTGAGGAATTTGTATGAATAGGAAGAGGGGAGTGTTAATGGCTCCAAGAGAAGGTTGATCTGTGGCAGGGGTGTGTAATGTCACCATGATTGTTTAGTTTTCTTAATGGATAGGGTGGTGAGGGAGGGAAATGCAAGAGAGACAGGGTAGTATGCTCTCTGTGGAGGATGAAAGGGCCTGGGAAAGGAGTCTGTTGTTGTTTGCTGATGATACAGCACTGGTGGCTGATTTCAATGAGAAACTGAAGAAGCTGGTGACTGAGTTTGGAAGCATGTGAAAGGAGAAAGTTGAGAGTGAATACCAATAAAAGCAAGGTTATTAGGTTCAGTAGAGTTGAGGGACACATTTCCTAGGCTGTAGTTCGAATGGGAAAAAAACCGGAGGAAGTGAAGTGTTTTAGATATTTGGGAGTGGACATGGCAGCAAAGAGAACCACGGAAATGAAAGTGAGTCATATGGCAGGGTGGCCAAGGTTCTGGGAACCCTGAAGAATGTGTGGAAAGAGAGAATGTTATCTGGGAGGGCAAAATGGGTATGTCTGAAAGAATAGTAATCGCAACAATATCATATGGATGTGTCTTGGGCTATAGATAGAGTTGTGCAAAGGAAGGTGGATGAGTTAGAAATGAAATGTTTGAGGTCAATATGTGGTGTGAGGTGGTTTGATTGAAAAAGTAATGAAAGGGTAAGAGAGATGTGTGGTAATAAAAAGAATGTCACTGAGACAGCAGTTGATGTTTGCTGATGATACAAAACTGGTTACCAGATTCGGTTGAGAAACTGCAAAGATTGGTGACTAACTTTGGGAGTGTGTCAATTCTCAGGTAGCAAAAGTCATTTCACAAGTAGTGGTGGAAGGGTGCCACCGTTTGGGAATGAGACAGGTCAGGGAACAGGCAGAACAAAGCAGCATGATATCAATTCTTAGGTGGAAGACAGGAACAGGGCAGGCAGTGAACAGGATGGGACAGTACAAGCTGAGGTTATGGACTCTGTTCATGTAAGCAGGCTCCCCACTGCCACTGGTACACATATATATACCAATGAAAAATATTTCTCAGTCAAAAGATTCTATGGTAAAGCACAAAATAAGTGTGCGCAACAAATTTTCAGGGTTAAAGACAACTATACTAGAAAAAAATTGATACAACTGGTATTTCAGAAACTTAGGTAGATATCAGAAACAGACATTTCCTCACCAATTATGCTATATCTGGGTACACTTATATTTAACAGTGATTGGGAAAATAAAGTAGGCAGTGGTGCCTTGTTCTTTGTTAAAGCCTATCTACATCCTGTTCCGAAAAATGCAGTTGCTGTTGATAAAATCAACATCATTTTTGTAGAAATCAAAGACAAGATTTGAAAGAAAATAATGTAGGATTAGTTTAAAGGCCTCGGCTTAGGGGTGAGTTAAAGATTAAATGATCAGACAGCAAAAATTAGCAGTGAAAATGATTCAATCAGAGTAAGAGATTCTAATACACCATTATCTAAAAACCATTATCTAAGTAGGCAGAATCCATTTCCAGCAGTTTGGGGGATGGGCTTTAACTAAATCTGCTTGATAGTGCCCTAATACAATTAGCTGATGAACTTATGCACAACAAAAATGGATTCAGTTGGAAGTACAACTGCTGAAGTCAAAGAAAAGTCTGATACAAGTGATCACCCGTGTATTACTTTTGAGTTGACTTTCAACATTGCCTGTAATGCTGGTGAACATGAGAAGCAAAAATTTACCAAATCTCAGACTTGCAAACTTCAAAGATCAATGCATTGCTCTTGACAGGTAAACATGACATAATATTACAAATGAAAGCGATATGGGCACTGCTTGGAAGCACCTCAGTAAAGCATTCAAAGTGGAGGAAACATTTGTGCCAATGCGTAGCACACAATCTTCTTCCAATGCAAATCACTTTCCTCTCTTCCTACTTGTACACATACCTTACATCCTTGGTAAAAACTTTTCACTGCTTTTAGCAACTTACCTCCCACACCATATACTCTTAAAACCTACCACAAAGCATCTCTATCAACCCTATCATATGCCTTTTCCAGATCCAAGAATGCCACATATAAATCCATTTGTTTTTCTAAGTATTTCTCACACATTCTTCAAAGCAAATATCTGATCCAAACATCCTCTACCACTTCTGAAACCACACTGCTCTTCCCAATCTGATATTCTGTACATGCCTTTAACTTCTCAATCACTACCCTCTCATATAATTTCCCAAGAATACTCAACAAACTTATGCCTCTGTAATTTGAACACTCACCTTTATCCCCTTTGCCTTTGTATATTGGCACCATGCATGCATTCTGCCAATCCTCAGGCACTTCACCATGATCCATACATACAATTAATATCCTTACCAACCAATCAACAAGAGTCACACCCTTTTTAATATATTCCACTGCAATAACATCCAAATCCACCGCCTTGCTGGCTTTCATCTTCCGCAAAGTTTTCACTACCTCTTCTCTGTTTACCAAACCATTCTCCCTGGCCCTCTCACTTTGCACATCACCTCAAAACAACCTATATCTGCCACTCTATCATCAAACACATTCAACAAACCTTCAAAATACTCACTCCATTTCCTTCTCACTTCATCAGTACTTGTTATTAACTCCCCATTTGCCCCCTTCACTGATGTTCCCATTTGTTCTCTTGTCTTATGCACATTATTTACTTCCTTCCAAAAGAACCTTTTCATTCTCCCTAAAATCTAATGATACTCTCTCACCCCAAATCTCAATTGCCCTCTTTTTCACCTGTTGCACCTTTCTCTTGACCTTCTGCCACTTTCTTTTATATATCTCTCAGTCATCTGCACTACTTCCCTGCAAATATTGTCCAGACGCCTCTCTCTTCTCTTTTACCAACAACCTTACTTCTTTATCCTACCGTAATCACTGTTTCCCACATCATCAAGGTAGTGCAAAGAGAGAGACAAAGAATGGCCCATCCACTCATATACACAAATATATACATAAACAAGGCCAGAACATACAGGGGGGGGGGGGTAAGAGGTGTGCAAGGAACAGAGTGACTTGGAACAATGTGGTATACTGGGGGTTAGTTGTGCTGTTAAAGGACTGAACTAGGGCATGTGAAGCATCTGGGATAAACCACAGAAAGGTCTGTGGGGCCTGGATGTGGATAGGGAGCTATGGTTTCGGTGCATTACACATGACAGCTAGAGACTAAGTGTGAATGAATGTGGCCTTTATGTCTGTATTCCTGGCACTACCCCATTGAAGCAGGGGACAGCAATGCTGTTTTCCTGTGGGGCGGGACAGCGACAGAAATGGACGAAGGCAAGCAAGTATGAATATGTACATGTGTATATATGTAATGTCTGCATAGGAGTATGTATATGTTGATATGTATATATATGTATATGTGCGTATATATGCGTATATATATATATATATATATATATATATATATATATATATATATATATATATATATATATATATATATATGTATATGAGTGGAGGGACCATTCTTCGTCTGTTTAATGTCACTACCTCTCTGATGTGGAAAACAGCAATTATGTATAACAAAATAATAACGGGCAGATTAGAAAGGGTAGTGGGTGGTGGGATGAAGAAGTAAGATTATTAGTGAAAGAGAAGAGAGAGGCATTTGGACGATTTTTGCAGGGAAATAATGCAAATGACTGGGAGATGTATAAAAGAAAGAGGCAGGAGGTCAAGGGAAAGGTGCAAGAGGTGAAAAAGAGGGCAAATGAGAGTTGGGGTGAGAGAGTATCATTAAATTTTAGGGAGAATAAAAAGATGTTTTGGAAGGAGGTAAATAAAGTGCGTAAGACAAGGGAACAAATGGGAACTTCAGTGAAGGGGGCTAATGGGGAGGTGATAACAAGTAGTGTTGATGTGAGAAGGAGATGAAGTGAGTATTTTGAAGGTCTGTTGAATGTATTTGATGACAGAGTGGCAGATATAGGGTGTTTTGGTTAAGGTGGTATGCATAGTGAGAGGGTTAGGGAGGATGATTTGGTAAACAGAGAAGAGGTAGTAAAAGCTTTGCGGAAGATGAAAGCTGGCAAGGCAGTGGGTTTGGATAGTATTGCAGTGGAATTTATTAAAAAAGGGGGTGACTGTATTGTTGACTGGTTGGTTAGGTTATCTAATGTATGTATGACTCATGGTGAGGTGCCTGAGGATTGGCGGAATGCTTGCATAGTGCCATTGTACAAAGGCAAAAGGGACAAAGGTGAGTGCTCAAATTACAGAGGTATAAGTTTGTTGAGTATTCCTGGGAAATTATATGGGAGGGTATTGATTAAGAGGGCGAAGGCATGTACAGAGCATCAGATTGGGGAAGAGCAGTGTGGTTTCAAAAGTGGTAGAGGATGTGTGGATCAGATGTTTGCTTTGAAGAATGTATGTGAGAAATACTTAGAAAAACAAATGGATTTGTATGTAGCATTTATGGATCTGGAGAAGGCATATGATAGAGTTGATAGAGATGCTCTGTGGAAGGTATTAAGAATATATGGTGTGGGAGGCAAGTTGTTAGAAGCAGTGAAAAGTTTTTATCGAGGATGTACGGCATGTGTACGTGTAGGAAGAGAGGAAAGTGATTGGTTCTCAGTGAATGTAGGTTTGCGGCAGGGGTGTGTGATGTCTCCATGGTTGTTTAATTTGTTTATGGATAGGGTTGTTAGAGAGGTGAATGCAAGCGTTTTAGAAAGAGGGGCAAGTATGCAGTCTGTTGTGGATGAGAGAGCTTGGGAAGTAAGTCAGTTGTTGTTCGCTGATGATACAGCGCTGGTGGCTGATTTAGGTGAGAACCTGCAGAAGCTGGTGACTGAATTTGGTAAAGTGTGTGAAAGAAGAAAGTTGAGAGTAAATGTGAATAAGAGCAAGGTTATTAGGTACAGTAGGGTTGAGGGTCAAGTCAATTGGGAGGTAAGTTTGAATGGAGAAAAACTGGAGGAAGTGAAGTGTTTTAGATATCTGGGAGTGGATTTGGCAGCGGATGGAACCATGGAAGCGGAAGTGAATCATAGGGTGGGGGAGGGGGCGAAAATTCTGGGAGCCTTGAAGAATGTGTGGAAGTTGAGAATGTTATCTCGGAAAGCAAAAATGGGTATGTTTGAAGGAATAGTGGTTCCAACAATGTTGTATGGTTGCGAGGCGTGGGCTATGGATAGAGTTGTGCGTAGGAGGGTGGATGTGCTGGAAATGAGATGTTTGAGGACAATATGTGTTGTGAGGGGGTTTGATCGAGTGAGTAATAATAGGGTAAAAGAGATGTGTGGTAATAAAAAGAGTGTGGTTGAGAGAGCAGAAGAGGGTGTTTTGAAATGGTTTGGTCACATGGAGAGAATGAGTGAGGAAAGATTGACCAAGAGGATATATGTGTCAGAGGTGGAGGGAACGAGGAGAAATGGGAGACCGAATTGGAGGTGGAAAGATGGAGTGAAAAAGATTTTGAGTGATCTGGGCCTGAACCTGCAGGAGGGTGAAAGGTGCGTGAGGAATAGAGTGAATTGGAACGATGTGGTATACTGGGGTTGACGTGCTGTCAATGGATTGAACCAGGGCATGTGAAGCATCTGGGGTAAACCATGGAAAGTTCTGTGGGGCCTGGATGTGGAAAGGGAGCTGTGGTTTCGGTGCATTATTACATGACAACTATAGACTGAGTGTGAACGAATGGGGCCTTTGTTGTCTTCCTAGTGCTACCTCGCGTACATGAGGGGGGAGGGGGGGGGTTATTTCATGAGTAGCGAGGTGGCAATGGGAATGAATAAAGCCAGACAGTATAAATTATGTACATGTGTATATATGTATATGGCTGTGTGTGGATATATATGTATACGTTGAGATGTATAGGTATGTATATTTGCGTGTGTGGACATGTATGTATATAAATGTGTATGTGGGTGGGTTGGGCCATTCTTTTGTCTGTTTCCTTGTGCTACCTCGCTTACGTGGGAGACAGCAACAAAGCAAAATAAATAAATATAAATAATATATATACATCATTCATTTATTTATCATGCATAATTGCTGTTTCCTGTGTCAGCAAGGTAGCGCCAGGGAACAGACGAAAGAATGGCTCATCCAATCATACAAATATATATATATATGTATTCCTGGGAAATTATGTGGGAGGGTAGTGATTGAGAGGGAAGGCATGTACAGAGCATCATTATTGGGGAAGAGCAGTGTGGTTTCAGAAGTGGTAGAGGATGTGAGGCTCAGGTGTTTGCTTTGAAGAATGTATGAGAAAAATACTTAGAAAAACAAACAGATTTGTATGTAGCATTTATGGATCTGGAGAAGGCATATGATGGGGTGGATAGAAATGCTTTGTGGAAAGTTTTCAGAGCATATGGTGTGGGAGGTAAGTTGCTAGAAGCAGTGAAAAGTTTTTACAAAGTATGTAAGGCATGTGTACGAGTAGGAAGAGAGGAAAGTGATTGGTTCCCAGCGAATGTCGGTTTGCAGCAGGGGTGCATGATCTCCATAGTTGTTTAATGTGTTTATGGAAGGGGTGGTCAGGGAGGAGAATGCAAGAGTACTGGAGAGAGCAGCAAGTATGCAGTCTGTTGTGAATGAGAGGGCTTGGGAAATGAATCAGATGTTGTTCGCTCATGATACAGTGCTGGTGGCTGATTGAGTGAGAAACTGCAGAAGTTGGTGACTGAGTTTGGTAGTGTGTGAAAGAAGAAAGCTGAGAGTCAATGTGAATAAGAGCAAAGATATTGCATTCAGTAGGGTTGAGGGGCAAGTTAATTGGGAGGTAAGTTTGAATGGAGAAAAACTGGAGGAAGTGAAGTGTGTTAGATATCTGAGAGTGGATTTGGCAGTGGATGGAACCATGGAAGCAGAAGTGAGTCACAGCATGGGGGAGGGGCGAAGGTTCTGGAAGCATTGAAAAATGTGTGGAAGTAAAGAACATTATCTCGGAAAGCAAAAATGGGTATGTTTGAAGGAATAATGGTTCCAACAATGTTATCTGGTTGCGAGGCGTGGGCTATAGATAGGGTTGTGCGGAGGAGGGTGGATGTGTTGGAAATCAGATGTCTGAGGACAATATGTGGTGTGAGGTGGTTTGATTGAGTAAGTAATGAAAGGGTAAGAGAGATGTGTGATAATAAAAAGAGTGTGGTTGAGAGAGCAGAAGAGGGTGTGTTGAAATGGTTTGGTCACATGGAAAGAATGAGTAAGGAAAGACTGACAAAGAGGATATATGTGTCAGAGGTACAGGGGAACAAGGAGAAGTGGGAGACCAAATTGGAGGTGGAAGGATGGAGTGAAAAAGATTTTGAGCAATCGGCACTTGAACATACATGAAGGTGAAAGACATGCAAGGAATAGAGTGAATTGGAACAATATGGTATATCGTGGTCAACATGCTGTCAATAGATTGAACCAGAGCATGTGAAATGTCTGGGGTGAACCATGGAAAGTTTTGTAGGGCTTGGATGTGGAAAGGGAGCTGTGGTTTCAGTGCATTACACATGACATCTAGAGTCAGAGTGTGAACAAATGTGGCCTTTGTTGTCTTTTCCTAGCGCTACCTCGCACACATGCGTGGGGGGTATGGCGACGGGAAAGGATGAAGGCAGCACGTATGAATATGTGCATGTGTATAAAAGCAAAGTAGCCTTGGTGTCAACAGGAATGCCTTTACAGTAACACTTTTTACTTCACTGTAAGAAGAATTATTCCCTTTTTAAAGCATTGAAGATGTTGCATGGATTTCTGGAGATTTAGAAATCTAAAATCAATAGCCACATGTCACTCACAATTATACTACTACTTTAATCAAGTGTGGTTTGGGACCACCATGAAAAAGCTACCCAATTCAAACAGAGGTATTAGCGGGTGGAGCATAAATTGGGAATGATAATGGGAGCTCAGTCTTTGAGGAATAAATGGTTTATCTTTTGTGGGCTTTTTATCTTTCTCATTTATTCCAGGGTATTTTTTCATGATACTTCCCATGTATTCCCTGCATGTCGTAGAAGGCGACTAAAAGGGAAGGGAGCGGGGGGCTGGAAATCCTCCCTTCTCATTTTTTTTTTTTAAATTTTCCAAAAGAAGGAACAGAGAAGGGGGCCAGGTGAGGATATTCCCTCAAAGGCCCAGTCCTCTGTTCTTAATGCTACCTCGCTGATGCGGGAAATGGCAAATAGTATGAAAGAAAGAAAAGTATATATGTATATGTCTGTGTATATATATGTATGTATATGTTGGAATGTATAGGTATGTACACGTGCGTGTGTGGGCATTTATGTATATACATGTGTATGTGGGTGGGTTGGGCCATTCTTTCATCTGTTTCCTTGCGCTACCTCGCTAACATGGGAGACGGTGATTAAGTATAATAAATAAATAAATAAATGAATATATATATCATATTCATATATATATATATGAATATGTACATGTGTATATATGTATATGTCTGTGTATGTGTATGTATATGTGTGTATATCATCTCTGGGATGTTAATTGACAGGCGAGCGAAAGAGAGACTTTTGGATGTAAATGTGCTGAGAGGTGCAACTGGAGGGATGTCTGATCATTATCTTGTGGAGGATAAGGTGAAGATTTGTATGGGTTTTCAGAAAAGAAGAGTGAATGTTGGGGTGAAGAGGGTGGTGAGAGTAAGTGAGCTTGGGAAGGAGACTTGTGTGAGGAAGTACCAGGAGAGACTGAGTACAGAATGGAAAAAGGTGAGAACAATGGAAGTAAGGGGAGTGGGGGAGGAATGGGATGTATTTGGGGAATCAGTGATGGATTGCGCAAAAGATGCTTGTGGCATGAGAAGCGTGGGAGGTGGGTTGATTAGAAAGGGTAGTGAGTGGTGGGATGAAGAAGTAAGATTATTAGTGAAAGAGAAGAGAGAGGCATTTGGACGATTTTTGCAGGAAAAAAATGCAATTGAGTGGGAGATGTATAAAAGAAAGAGACAGGAGGTCAAGAGAAAGGTGCAAGAGGTGAAAAAAAGGGCAAATGAGAGTTGGGGTGAGAGAGTATCGTTAAATTTTAGGGAGAATAAAAAGATGTTCTGAAAGGAGGTAAATAAAGTGCGTAAGACAAGGGAGCAAATGGGAACTTCAGTGAAGGGCGCTAATAGGGAGGTGATAACAAGTAGTGGTGATGTGAGAAGGAGATGGAGTGAGTATGTTGAAGGTTTGTTGAATGTGTTTGATGATAGAGTGGCAGATATAGGTTGTCTTGGTCGAGGTGGTGTGCAAAGTGAGAGGGTTGGGGAAAATGATTTGGTAAACAGAGAAGAGGTAGTAAAAGCTTTGCGGAAGATGAAAGCTGGCAAGGCAGCAGGTTTGGATGGTATTGCAGTGGAATTTATTAAAAAAGGAGGTGACTGTATTGTTGACTGGTTGGTAAGGTTATTTAATGTATGCATGACTCATGGTGAGGTGCCTGAGGATTGGCGGAATGCTTGCATAGTGCCATTGTACAAAGGCAAAGGGGATAAGAGTGAGTGCTCAAATTACAGAGGTATAAGTTTGTTGAGTATTCCTGGTAAATTATATGGGAGGGTTTTGATTGAGAGGGTGAAGGCATGTACAGAGCATCAGATTGGGGAAGAGCAGTGTGGTTTCAGAAGTGGTAGAGGATGTGTGGATCAGGTGTTTGCTTTGAAGAATGTATGTGAGAAATACTTAGAAAAGCAAATGGATTTGTATGTAGCATTTATGGATCTGGAGAAGGCATATGATAGAGTTGATAGAGATGCTCTGTGGAAGGTATTAAGAATATATGGTGTGGGTGGCAAGTTGTTAGAAGCAGTGAAAAGTTTTTATCGAGGATGTAAGGCATGTGTACGTGTAGGAAGAGAGGAAAGTGATTGGTTCTCAGTGAATGTAGGTTTGTGGCAGGGGTGTGTGATGTCTCCATGGTTGTTCAATTTGTTTATGGATGGGGTTGTTAGGGAGGTGAATGCAAGAGTTTTGGAAAGAGGGGCAAGAATGAAGTCTGTTGTGGATGAGAGAGCTTCGGAAGTGAGTCAGTTGTTGTTCGCTGATGATACAGCGCTGGTGGCTGATTCATGTGAGAAACTGCAGAAGCTGGTGACTGAGTTTGGTAAAGTGTGTGAAAGAAGAAAGTTAAGAGTAAATGTGAATAAGAGCAAGGTTGAGGGTCAAGTCAATTGGGAGGTAAGTTTGAATGGAGAAAAACTGGAGGAAGTAAAGTGTTTTAGATATCTGGGAGTGGATCTGGCAGCGGATGGAACCATAGAAGCAGAAGTGAATCATAGGGTGGGGGAGGGGGCGAAAATCCTGGGAGCCTTGAAGAATGTGTGGAAGTCGAGAACATTATCTCGGAAAGCAAAAATGGGTATGTTTGAAGGAATAGTGGTTCCAACAATGTTGTATGGTTGCGAGGCGTGGGCTATGGATAGAGTTGTGTGCAGGAGGGTGGATGTGCTGGAAATGAGATGTTTGAGGACAATGTGTGGTGTGAGGTGGTTTGGTCGAGTAAGTAATGCAAGGGTAAGAGAGATGTGTGGAAATAAAAAGAGCGTGGTTGAGAGCAGAAGAGGGTGTTTTGAAATGGTTTGGGCACATGGAGAGAATGAGTGAGGAAAGATTGACCAAGAGGATATATGTGTCGGAGGTGGAGGGAACGAGGAGAAGTGGGAGACCAAATTGGAGGTGGAAAGATGGAGTGAAAAAGATTTTGAGTGATCCCGCGTATTCCCTGCGTGCCGTAGAAGGCGACTAAAAGGGAAGGGAGCGGGGGGCTGGAAATCCTCCCCTCTCGTTTTTTTTTAATTTTCCAAAAGAAGGGACAGAGAAGGGGGCCAGGTGAGGATATTCCCTCAAAGGTCCAGTCCTCTGTTCTTAACGCTACCTCGCTAATGCGGGAAATGGCGAATAGTATGAAAGAAAAGAAAAGATCTCTCTTACCCTTACGTTACTTACTCGATCAAACCACCTCACACCACACATTGTCCTCAAACATCTCATTTCCAGCACATCCATCCTCCTGCGCACAACTCTATCCATAGCCCACGCCTCGCAACCATACAACATTGTTGGAACCACTATTCCTTCAAACATACCCATTTTTGCTTTCCGAGATAATGTTCACACATTCTTCAAGGCTCCCAGAATTTTCGCCCCCTCCCCCACCCTATGATCCACTTCTGCTTCCATGGTTCCATCCGCTGCCAGATCCACTCCCAGATATCTAAAACACTTCACTTCCTCCAGTTTTTCTCCATTCAAACTCACCTCCCAATTGTAAGATATGAAAATTTGCAGACAACACTAAGTTGGGAAATAAATCTACAACTGAAATTGAATGTCTGAAGCTTCAGACAGACATAAACAAACTACTGGACTGGGCTCATAGGTGGCAAATAAATCTTAATATCATGAAGTGCGAAGATTTACATGTCAGTCATAAAAATGAAAAGGCAAGATACAGTATAAATTCTAGTGAACTGCAAAAGGTAAATGTAGTTCATCTAAAGCAACAAATCATTAAAATTCGTTGTGACTTAAACAAATTCTTTTCCAGCCATCCTTACCTTGGATCTCATTTGTTATGTAGAGCACACAACTTTCAATCAATGAAAGTTGATATTCATGAAAATATTGTCTAAACATCCAATATAATTTCATTGCTCTTTTCTTTTGAAACTGAAAACATTCAAAATAAGGGTTCCACTTAAAAAAATATAAACATGAAAATGTCCCTAAAAGGATAACAAACAATATACACATTACTCATAAGAACTCTAACCTGAGATCTAGTTTTGGAGTACAACATCTGGTCATGAGTAGCAAAGGCAGGAAATGATATGGTAGACAAAAGACTTGCATCCACATTCTGTAATGAAGAAAAGAAATAAAGTTTAGCCAATGGTTTTATACGAGTCAATCATCCATAAAATCGAAGCTTCAAAGATATCTAAAAGTCTACTGAGCATTTTTAATAATAGCAAAGATTATTTTCATACTTGTTCGTCATTTCCCTCATTTGCAAGGTAATACTAGGATTAACAAAGAAAGGCCTCATTTGCTCACATCCAATCCCTAACTGTCATGTGTGATCCATGGGAGCAAACAAACTTTTTCTTGGTTTACCCTGGCTGCTTCACATGCCCTAGTTTAATCCACTGACAGCAGTCACCTCCCCTATACCACAAAGCTCCAATCCACTCTATCCAATGCACACCTTTCACCCTCCTGCATGTTCAGGGCCCAATAATTCAAATAATTTTTCAGTCCATCCTACTGTCTCCAACTCAGTCTACCTCTTTTCCTTATCCCCTCAACTTCTGGCACATATCTCCTCTTTGTCACCTTTTCCTAACTCATTCTCTCCACATGTTCAAACCATTTCAACACTCTCTCTTCAGCTCTCTCAACCATACTCTTCTTCCTACTATACCTCTCTCTTCCCCTTTTTTTACTTGATCAAACCATGTCACACCACATATTGTCCCAAAATATTTAATTTCCAATACATTCACCCTCCTCTGTACATTCATGTCTATAGTCCACGCCCCACATCCATACAATATTGTTGGGACTACTATACTTTCAAACATTCCCCCCCCTCATACTGACCTCCCATTTCCAGGCATTCCTCAGTGCTCTCAAAACCTCCTCCCCCACCCCCTCTGAATTTCTTCCACTTCCACAGTTCCATACGTTGTCACATCCACTTCTATATCTAGATCACTTTACTTCCTACAAATCTTCTCCATTTAAACTTTCACCTCAACTATTTTGTCCTTCGGATCTTAGACACCAACTTGGCAGTTTCTTACTCAAATCTGCAACCAGGGGTGTGCCAACCACAAATAACTGACTCACTTCCCAGGCCCCCTCAACCCTTAAAGACTGCATACTCACCCCTCTCTTCATGACTTTTGCCTTTACCTCCCTCATCATTCCATCTATAAACAAATTAAACAGCCATAATGACATCACACACCCCTACCAATGACTCATCTTCTGGAAACAATTACAATCCTCTCTACCTAATTGCACATGTCTTACACTCTGGGTAAAATCTTCCTGATATTGAGAAATAGAAATTCGAGTTTGTACAACATAAGAAAAGACCCGTGGTTATATATCCTAAATCCTGCATGAACAATCATCAGCACCAATAAATAACAGAGTTGTGCTCCTCATGCTCATATACAAGACAATAATACAAAACATTTTTGGAAAACAAAGTGTTCAAAAGCTTCTGCAGGTAGGTTAGGAGGAAGGTATCTAAGCCAAAGACTTTCCAATTACCAAAGTCATATGGGTCAAATATTCTAAACAATAATTCAAGTGTTAGGATTACTTCTAAGAACAGGAACATAAACCAAAAGCTGCATTAAACCTGAGTTCAACTCTTGGGGTTGGATGCACTGGTCCCTGCTGAGACTCACTCTGATCTGTGCATGCTTTATGTCATTGCATTTCACACTTCTAATCAGTAGAAGTCTGAATCATCTTCCAAGCTGTGACTGCCTGTTCATGTAAATTGCAAATGGCAATCTTTTGGGATGATGGATGTTTACTGGCCAATGGATCAAGGGAGTGATATTTTAAGACAGCATAAAATGTGAAGTAACTGTGGAGGGATGAAGTACTCTGTCTTATAAAATGCACAGAAATTCATTAAATTTATCATCTCAGTATCTAGTGTATAAACAGATTATATATGTAATATGTTACTGATATATTAAAGAATATGAAAATTATGAGTGTGTCTCCAGTCAGAAATGACACAATAATGCTCAGCATTATCGCATGTGGAATATGAAGTGCATTGTCATTAAAAAGAATGCTCAAAAAGACATTACACTCATTTATATCAGCATCAAGTGTACAAACAGATCTGATATATCTAATGTGTTAGTAAATCATTACAGAAGAAGAAAACACAATGTATGCAGTCTTGAATAACAAAATAACATTTACAATGACTGCACATAGTTTTACATACCTTGGCAGGTATGTAAAACTATACATTTTTCAAAACCCAGTTTTTTAGGTACAGAAGGTAATCCTTATAAAGTTTTACTGAAATTTTGTTTGATCTTTAGAAATAACTTGAGAGAGAAGAGGATGGTAAAAGTGAGTGAGCTTGAAAAAGAAACTTGTTTGAAGGAATACCAGAAGATACTGAATGCAGAGGGCAAAAAGTGGGAGTAAACGAAGCTAATGGAGTGGGTATGGAATAGGAGATATTTAGAAAAGCAGTGCTGGTATGTGCATGAGAAGTGTGATGCACGTGGAAAGTGGGAGGTGGCCAGGTGAGAGAGGATAGTGAGTGGTGGGATGATGAAGCAAAGTTGCTAGTGAAAGAAAGAAGAACCGGTGTATAGGCAGAATTGGCCAGGAGGGAGAGCATGTAATTGGGAAATGTACAGGAGAAAGCAGCAGGTCAAGAGAAGGGTGCAAGAGCTGAAAAATATGGCAAATGAACATTAGTTGAGGTGAGTGAGCATCACCATTTGTTTTGAAAGGAGGTTAATAGTATGAGAAACATAAGAGAATGGGAATGAGAATATCAGAGAAGGGGGCAAATGGAAAAATGGTAATAGGCAAGAATGAAGTGAAAGGGGAGATGGAGTGAGTGTTTTGAAGGACTGCTAAGCATGTTTGATGATAGGTTGGCAGATGTAGAGTGTTTGGTTTGGGAGGCAAACAAAGCAAAAGAGTCCAGGCAAGTGGTTTGTGAAGGGAAAAGAGGGTGTGAAAGCCTTTCATAAGATGAATTTGTCAGGATGGTTAGAGTGGATGGTTTTGTAGTTGAATTTCTAAAGTGGGTGACTGTGTTACTGCGGGGTTAGTTAGGATTTTGGATGTACGTATGGATCACAGCAATATGTCTGACGACTAGCAAAATGCATGTATAACGCCAATGTACAAAGGTAAGGGGGACAAATGTGAGCATTCAAACTACAGAGGAATTGATACCTCTTGATTTATGCAACAGTTACATTCTTGAAAATGGTCATGTAAATAAAAAATGTGTAACAAATAATGTACATAATGGAGATTAAGGGGTTTCATGATCAATAAGATAGTAATGAACATCATAACGATGAAAAACTACAGTATACATGTATCAGAATATATAAAATACTATAATATACACACTGCACAATGAATTCTTTTAATCATTTATGTATATCTATTATACTTTGTTGCTGTCTCCTGCATTAGCAAGGTATCACAAGGAAACAGACGAAAGAATGGCCCAACCCACTCACATACACATGTATATACATACATGTATATATACGTCCACACACACACACAAATACATAATTATACATTTTATTATTTATTTATTCATTATGCTTTGTCGCTGTCTCCCACGTTAGTGAGGTAGCACAAGGAAACAGACGAAAGAATGGCCCAACCCACTCACATACACATGTATATACATACACGTCCACACATGCACATATACATACCAATACATTTTAACGTATACATATATACACATACACAGACATATACATATATACACATGTACATAATTCATATTCACTGCCTTTATTCATTCCCATCACCACCCCGACACACATGAAATAGCATCCCCCCTCCCCCGCGAGGTAGCGCTAGGAAAGGACAAAAGGCCACATTCATTCACACTCAGTCTCTAACTGTCATATGTAATGCACCGAAACCACAGCTCCCTTTCCACATCCAGGCCCCACAAAACTTTCCATGGTTTACCCCAGATGCTTCACGTGCCCTAGTTTAATTCACTGACAGCATGTCAAACCCCGGTATACCACATTGTTCCAATTCACTCTATTCCTTGTGCGCCTTTCACCCTCCTGTATGTTCAAGCCCCGATCGCTCAAAATCCTATTCACTCCATCCTTCCACCTCCAATTTGGTCTCCCACTTCTTGTTCCCTCCACCTATGACACATATATCCTCTTTGTCAATCTTTCCTCACTCATCTTTTTCACTCCATCCTTCCACCTCCAATTTGGTCTCCCACTTCTCCTCGGTCCCTCCACCTCTGACACATATATCCTCTTGGTCAATCTTTCCTCACTCATTCTCTCCATGTGGCCAAACCATTTCAATACACCCTCTTCTGCTCTCTCAACCACACTCTTTCTATGATCATACATCTCTCTTACCCTTTCATTGCTTACTCGATCAAACCACCTCACACCACATATTGTCCTCAAACATCTCATTTCCAACACATCCACCCTCCTCTGCACAACTCAATCTATTGCCTATGCCTCATACCCTTATAACATTGTTCGAACCACTATTCCTTCAAACATACCCATTTTTGTTCTCTGAGATAGCATTCTCACCTTCCACACATTCTTCAACGCTCCCAGAACCTTTGCCCCTTCCCCCATCCTGTGACTCACTTCTACTTCCATGGTTCCATATGCTGCTAAGTCTACTCCCAGATATCTAAAACACTTCACTTCCTCCAGTTTTTCACCATTCAAACTTACTTGTCCCTCAGCCCTACTTAACCTAATAACCTTGCTCTTATTCACATGTACTCTCAGCTTTCTTCTTTCACACACTTTACCAAACTCAGTCACCAACTTCTGCAGTTTCTCACACGAATCAGCCACCAGTGCTGTATCATCAGCGAACGACAACTGACTAACTTCTCAAACCCTCTCATTCACAACAGACTACATACTTGCCCCTCTCACCAAAACTCTTGCATTCACCTCCCAAACAACCCAATCCATAAACAAATTGAACAGCCATGGAGACATCACACACCCCTGCCGCAAACCGACATTCACTGGGAACCACTCACTTTCCTTTCTTCCTACTTGTACACATGCCTTACATCCTCAATAAAAACATTTCACTACTTCTAGCAACTTACCTCCCACACCATATATTCTTAGTACCTTCTGCATAGCATCTCTATCAACTCTTTCATATGCCTTCTCCAGATCCATAAATGCTACATACAAATCCATTTGCTTTTCTAAGTATTTCTCACATACATTCGTCAAAGCAAACACCTGATCCATGCATCCTCTACCACTTCTGAAACCACACTGCTCCTCCCCAGTCTGGTGCCTTCACCCTCTCAATCAATACCCTCCCATATAATTTCCCAGGAATACTCAACAAACTTATACCTCTGTAATTTGAAATCTCACCTTTATTCCCTTTGCCTTCGTACTATGGCACTATACATGCATTCTGCCAATTCTCAGGCACTTCACCATGAACTATACATACACTGAATATCCTCACCAACCAGTGAACAACACAGTCACACCCTTTTTTAATAAATTCCACTGCAATACCATCTAAACATGCCGCCTTGCCAGCTTTGATCTTCCGCAAGGCTTTCACTACCTCTTCTCTGTTTACCAAATCATTCTCCCTAACCCTCTCACTTCACACACCACCTCGACCAAAACACCCTTTATCTGCCACTCTTATCATCACACACATTCAACAAACCTTCAAAATACTCACTCCATCTCCCTCTCACTTCACTACTACTTGTTATTACCTCCCCATTTGCCCCCTTCACCAAAGTTCCCATTTATTATCTTGTCTTATGCACTTCATTTACCTCCTCCCAAAACATCTTTTTATTTTCCCTAAAATCTAATGATACTCTCTCACCCTAACTCTCATTTGCCCCCTGTTTCACGTCTTGCACCTTTCCCTTGACCTCCTACCTCTTTCTTTTATACATCTCCCAGTCATTTGCACTATTTCCCTGCAAAAATCATCCAAATGCCTCTCTCTTCTCTTTCACTAACAATCTTACTTCTTCATCCCAACACTCAATACCCTTTCTAATCTGCCCACCTCCCATCTTTCTCATGCTACAGGCATGTTTTGGGCAAGCCATCACTGCTTCCCTAAATACATCCCATTCCTCCCCCACTCCCCTCACGTAATTTGCTCTCACCTTTATCCATTCTGCTCTCAATCTCTCCTGGTACTTCATCACAAGTCTCCTTTCCAAGTCTCCTTTTAATAAAAACAGAAAATAACAAACTCTGAGTCCTGGTGCAGTCTTCTCTTCACAGGAAATGTATATTCTCAGAGGGCATTCTTTTCCAAAATAATCTGTTCTTGTCCACTTTAAAAAATCTACTTGGGAGCACAATTGCCTTCCTCGATAATGGTCGTGAGGGTTGCCAGGAAATTTCAGCAGCGACGACATCAGCAGAAGCAGCCACACAAATCATCTTAATGTTGAGGTAATTGCAGCATTTCTAAAATTTTTTTAGCCAAACAGGACTTACTTGAAGTGTCTTTGCTGCTCCTTCTATTGCCACAAAGTCATCACATACACTCCAGACCTTTGCTTTTGTCACAAGCATGCTGAAGGGAACATTTTTCTTGAGTATGGTCTTTGATCCATGTGCTCAACATTCATTCCATTCTTTCCATGATCAAACTTCAGAAATACAAGGTCTTAGATGAACTGATAAAGTTTCACCATTGGCACTCCCATTGATCATCTCTGCACTACCATGAATAGTCTGTAAAGTAGATTCACTAAGTCTAAGGGCATGCTTAATATCAGCTGTTTGTTCACCTCTCTCAAAATGTTTGAGCAGGTCCATCATAACCTCAGAGGTTATAGGAACTACTGTATCAGGGGAATTCAAAATATGCTTTGGTGGCATGATGCAAGAGGCAAAATGTGCAATGCACAGTACACTGCAACATAAAATCCTGTAGCACTCCTGTGTCTAGGAGACCATATCCATGCCATGCGTACACACGCTTCTTGCACACTGCTGGCAAAGCCACATCACCATGCAACCAGTACAATGAAAGTAGAAAGTTGAGGGAAAATGTGAATAAAAGCAAGGTTATTAGATTTAGCAATGCAAAGAGACAGATCAGCTGGGTTGTGAGTTTGAATAGACAAAACAAGGGGGGAAAGTGGGGTGTTTTAGACCACTGGGAGTGGACATGGAAGTGAAGTTAACTAAAGAAGCAGAAAAGAGTTACAAGATTTGGAGCAGATAAAGTCTTGAGAGCATTGAGGAATATGTGGAAACACTGGTCGCTACCTGGGAGGGCAAAAATGGATATGTCTGAAGGTAAAGTAGTGCCAAAATTGTTGTAGAGATGCAAGGCAAGGGTTGTAGATGAGAATGTACATAGGAGAGTGGACATGGAAATGAAATGTCTGAGGACACTAAGTGGTGTGAAGAGGGCTGACTGATTAATCAATAACAGGGTATGATATATATGAGGTAAACAGAAGAATATGGTTGAGAAAGAGATAAGGAGGATGTGCTGAAATGGTTTGGGACATATGGAGAGAATGAGAAAGGAGAGACTGACAAAGAGGATATATGTGTCAGAAGTGGAGGGGACAAGAAAGGAGAGATCAAATTGGAGATGGAAGGATGGAGTGAGAAAGATTTTGTGTTTTGATCTCAAGGCCTGAGCATGCAGGAGGGTGAAAGTTGTGCACAGGATAGAGTGACTTTAAGCAATGAGGTATACAGACGGCAACATTCTGTCAATGGAATGAGACAGAGTATATGAAGTAGTTTGAGGATTCTATAGTAAAGTCTGTTGTCTGTTGTCTTCCTAGCGCTACCTCGCACGCATGCTGGGAGAGGGGGTTGTCATTTCATGTGTGGCAGGGTGGCGATGGCAATGAATAAAGGCAGCAAGTATGAATTATGTTCATGTATATGTCTGGGTATGTATATATATGTATATGTTGAAATGTATAGGTATGTATATGTGCATGTGTGGACGTGTATGTATATACATGTGTATGTGGGTGGGTTGGGCCATTCTTTCGTCTGTTTCCTTGCGCTACCTCGCTGATGCGGGAGACAGCGATAAAGTATGATAAATAAATAATAAATAAAAGCCAGGATGACATAGTGCACCTGCCAACCTGACAAGGAGGAGGAGGATAAATAACAGTATATTTGATAATCTGGTGTCACAAAGCTAAATACCTTAGAGCTGGACTCTCTTGGTAATAGAGTTTCAAAGATGCTCCGGTTACGGTTGTGAGCATCAATGTCAACAAAGATGACCGACCATGATGCACCTTTTTCTCCAAAAAGATTACATCCATTGATGGCTTCAAGTGCTGCCTTAGCCATGCCAATTGAGCTGTCAAGGAAAAGAAAAGTATCAAATACCTTGCATTTTAACTTTCTAAAAGGGGAAACAGAAGAGGGAGTCACGCGGGGAGTGCTCATCCTCCTCGAAGGCTCAGATTAGGGTGTCTATATGTGTGTGGATGTAACCAAAATGAGAAAAAAGGAGAGATAGGTAGCATGTTTGAGGAAAGGAACCTGGATGTTTTGGCTCTGAGTGAAACGAAGCTCAAGGGTAAAGGGGAAGAGTGGTTTGAGAATGTCTTGGGAGTAAAGTCAGGGGTTAGTGAGAGGACAAGAGTAAGGGAAGGAGTAGCACTACTCCTGAAACAGGAGTTGTGGGAGTATGTGATAGAGTGTAAGAAAGTAAACTCTAGATTGATATGGGTAAAACTGAAAGTTGACGGAGAAAGATGGGTGAATATTGGTGCATATGCACCTGGGCATGAGAAGAAAGATCATGAGAGGCAAGTGTTTTGGGAGCAGCTGAATGAGTGTGTTAGTGGTTTTGATGCATTAGACCGGGTTATAGTGATGGGTGATTTGAATGCAAAGGTGAGTAATGTGGCAATTGAGGGAATAATTGGTATACATGGGGTGTTCAGTGTTGTAAATGGAAATGGTGAAGAGCCTGTAGATTTATGTGCTGAAAAAGGACTGGTGATTGGGGATACCTGGTTTAAAAAGAGAGATATACATAAGTATACGTATGTAAGTAGGAGAGATGGCCAGAAAGCGTTATTGGATTACGTGTTAATTGATAAACACGCGAAAGAGAGACTTTTGGATGTTAATGTGCTGAGAGGTGCAACTGGAGGGTTGTCTGATCATTATCTTGTGGAGGCGAAGGTGAAGATTTGTAGAGGTTTTCAGAAAAGAAGAATGTCGGGGTGAAGAGAGTGGTGAGAATAAGTGAGCTTGGGAAGGAGACTTGTGTGAGGAAGTACTAGGAGAGACTTGAGTACAGAATGGAAAAAGGTGAGAACTAAGGAGGTAAGGGGAGTGGGGTAGGAATGGGATGTATTTAGGGAAGCAGTGATGGCTTGCGCAAAAGATGCTTGTGGCATGAGAAGTGTGGGAGGTGGGCAGATTAGAAAGGGTAGTGAGTGGTGGGATGGAGAAGTACGATTATTAGTGAAAGAGAAGAGAGAGGCATCTGGACGATTTTTGCAGGGAAATAATGCAAATATAATGCAAATGAGTGGGAGATGCATAAAAGAAAGAGGCAGGAGGTCAAGAGAAAGGTGCAAGAGGTGAAAAAGAGGGTAAATGAGAGTTGGGGTGAGAGAGTATCATTAAATCTTAGGGAGAATAAAAAGATGTTCTGGAAGGAGGTAAATAAAGTGCGTAAGACAAGGGAACAAATGGGAACTTCAGTGAAGGGGGCAAATGGGGAGGTGATAACAAGTGGTGGCAATGTGAGGAGATGGAGAGAGTATTTTGAAGGTTTGTTGAATGTGTTTGATGATAGAGTGGTAGATAAAGGGTGTTTTTGGTCGAGGTTGTGTGCCAAGTGGAAGGGTTAAGGAAAACATTTTGGTAAACAGAGAAGAGGTAGTAAAAGCTTTGCGGAAGATGAAAGCCGGCAAGGCAGCAGGTTTGGATGGTATTGCAGTGGAATTTATTAAAAAAGGGGGTGACTGTATTGCTGACTGGTTGGTAAGGTTATCTAATGTATGTATGATTCATGGTGAGGTGCCTGAGGATTGGCGGAATGCTTGCATAGTGCCATTGTACAAAGGCAAAGGGGACAAAGGTGAGTGGTCAAATTACAGAGGTATACGTTTGTTGAGTATTCCTGGGAAATTATAAGGGAGGGTATTGATTGAGAGGGTGAAGGCATGTACAGAGCATCAGACTGGGGAGGAGCAGTGTGGCTTCAGAAGTGGTAGAGAATGTGTAGATCAGGTGTTTGCTTTGAAGAATGTATGTGAGAAATACTTAGAAAAGCAAATGGATTTGTTTGTAGCATTTATGGATCTGGAGAAGGCGTATGATAGAGTTGATAGAGATGCTCTGTGGAAGGTGTTAAGAATATATGGTGTGGGAGGCAAGTTGTTAGAAGCAGTGAAAAGTTTTTATCGAGAATGTAAGGCATGTGTACGTGTAGGAAGAGAGGAAAGTGATTGGTTCTCAGTGAATGTAGGTTTGCGGCAGAAGTGTGTGAAAGAAGAAAGTTGAAAGTAAATGTGAATAAGAGCAAGGTTATTAGGTACAGTAGGGTTTAGGGTCAAGTCAACTGGGAGGTAAGTTTGAATGGAGAAAAATTGGAGGAGGTGAAGTGTTTTAGATATCTGGGAGTGGATTTGGCAGCGGATGGAACCATGGAAGCGGAGGTGAATCATAGGGTGGGGGAAGGGGCGAAAATTCTGGGAGCCTTGAAGAATGTGTGGAAGTCGAGAACATTATCTCGGAAAGCAAAAATGGGTATGTTTAAAGGAATAGTGGTTCCAACAATGTTGTATGGTTGCGAGGCGTGGCTATGGACAGAGTTGTGCGGAGGAGGGTGGATGTGCTGGAAATGAGATGTTTGAGGACAATATGTGGTGTGAGGTGGTTTGATCGAGTAAGTAATAATAGAGAGATGTTTGGTAATAAAAAGAATGTGGTTGAGAGAGCAGAAGAGGGTGTTTTGAAATGATTTGGTCACATGGAGAGAATGAGTGAGGAAAGATTGACCATGAGGATATATGTGTCAGAGGTGGAGGGAATGAGGAGAAGTGGGAAACCAAATTGGAGGTGGAAAGATGGAGTGATAAAGATTTTGAGTGATCGGGGCCTGAACATGCAGGAGGGAGGAAAGGCGTGCAAGGAATAGAGTGAATTGGAACGATGTGGTATACCTGGGGTCGACGTTCTGTCAATGGATTGAACCAGGGCATGTGAAGCGTCTGGGGTAAACCATGGAGAGTTCTGTGGTGCCTGGATGTGGAAAGGGAGCTGTGGTTTTGATGCACTATTACATGGCAGCTAGACTGAGTGTGAACGAATGGGGCCTTTGTTGTCTTTTCCTAGTGCTACCTCGCACACATGAGGGGGGAGGGGGCTGTTACTTCATGTGTGGCGAGGTGGCCATGGGAATGAATAAAGGCAGACAGTATGAATTATGTACATGTGTATATATATGTCTGTGTGTGTATATATATGTATACGTTGAGAGCTATAGGTATGTATATTTGCGTGTGTGGACGTGTATGTATATACATGTGTATGTGGGTTGGTTGGGCCATTCTTTCATCTGTTTCCTTGCGCTACCTCGCTAACACGGGAGACAGCGACAAAGCAAAATAATAATAATAATAATAATAATAATAATAATAATAATAATAATAATAATAATAATAACTTCTGAAAGCATAACTAACCATGCTTATTATCTCAAGTAATATCTTTTTATCCTGAAATCTTTAATAAACAAGTAAAAGATAATATGATAGATAAATAGCAGAATATAATGGAGTAAAAAGATGTACATTCACAGCATTATATGGTACAATAAAGACAGAATAAAGGGACAGATTAATTACCTGGCATGCAGTTCAGGTGTTCCATTGTTGTATTTGCTACCTCGTTCCCACATCCCAAAGTCTGGAGTACGGTATGCTCTCTCCACATAGTATACTAAATTCTGGACAAAGGTCACCTCATCCATTGTATATATTATCTGGAGACCAGAGTTAATCATCTGGACCAGAAACAACAGGTAGAGGGATACTACATCAATCTGTGGGGCAATAATCAAGAGATATGATATGAGGAAAACTCAAGTTTGGTGTGAGGTGGTTTGATCGAGTAAGTAACGTAAGGGTAAGAGAGATGTGTGGAAATAAAAAGAGCGTGGTTGAGAGAGCAGAAGAGGGTGTTTTGAAATGGTTTGGGCACATGGAGAGAATGAGTGAGGAAAGATTGACCAAGAGGATATATGTGTCGGAGGTGGAGGGAACGAGGAGAAGAGGGAGACCAAATTGGAGGTGGAAAGATGAAGTGAAAAAGATTTTGTGTGATCGGGGCCTGAACATGCAGGAGGGTGAAAGGAGGGCAAGGAATAGAATGAATTGGAGCGATGTGGTATACCAGGGTTGACGTGCTGTCGGTGGATTGAATCAGGGCATGTGAAGCGTCTGGGGTAAACCATGGAAAGCTGTGTAGGTATGTGTATTTGCGTGTGTGGACGTATGTATATACATGTGTATGGGGGTGGGTTGGGCCATTTCTTTCGTCTGTTTCCTTGCGCTACCTCGCAAACGCGGGAGACAGCGACAAAGCAAAAAAAAAAAAAAAAAAAAAAATGATATGAGGAAAACTCAAGTATAAGTGATAATAAAAAAGGGATATTAGAGAAAAGGGATGTGAAATTCTACTGGGAAAAGTAGAACCGAAAAAATAATGGGCAGATGGAACAGAATGAAGTTCTGGTACAGTAAGGATGTATGCAAAGGAAAAATACAAAAAGAGATGACATATATAAGTGATGAAAAAAGTGGAAAAGAAAGAATGAAAGTGCAGAAAAGAGACAGTATACACATACAGAGTGCATTAGTGAGGAGCATAAGGAACTACTATGTACTAAAGAAAAAGCACGAGGAGTTGTTCATTCTCATTAACACAAATACATGATTTCACTGAATACTACACTTTAACTGGATAAAAGGAAAGAAAACTAATCATAATGATGAAGAAATGCTCCTCAATGGGCAACTTGCAATGCTTCCAATTCTCCAAATACTCTTCCAAGTAAATTTAAGGACCTATTCTGACACCATGAAGCTTCTTCCAGTCATCTACTTTGGAATTTCAAATGGGAAGCAGTAGCATGACTAAATTAAATAGTGGAAAATTCATTTTCTCAAACATCTTCATTTCCTATTACCTAATTTCAACACTATAACTAGGTTGTAATAACAAATGATGAGAAAAACATATTTTCCATTCTATACCAAACAGAGTACTAACTACTATGATACCATCTTTTTCCTCAATAAGGCTGAGGAATTCTCTCCCTTCTTTCATCTTTCACTCTTCACACAACCTTTCAACCTTTAACAGTCTGGGTTACAACTATCTAAGGAGTTACAATTAATTTCATTCTCTCTCTTGTACTTTTTTCCCAAAATAGCCATGATTAGGTTATGTTTCTGTCTGTGCCAAGTTGGTCACTACATAGAAAAATGAGTAAACAAAGGAAGTGAGTGAGTCATAGGGTGGGGGAATGGGTGAAGGTCCTGGGAGCAGTGAAGACTGTGTAGAAGAGAGACCATTATCTGTATGTCTGAAGGTATAGTAGTATCGATACTAATGTATGGATAAGAGGCATGGGCTATAGATGAGATATGCTCTTGGGTGAATGTAATGGAAATGAAATGTCTGAGGACAGTATGTGCTTTACAGAGAGGCAATGGGATAGGGAATGACAGGATAAGAAAGAGATATGGTAATATGAATAAAATGGTTGAGAAAAGTGAAGGTGTGCTGTAATAGTTTGGACACATGAAGAGAATGAACAAAGAGAGGTTAAGAAATAGAATGTATATATCAGAGGTGGAAAGAACATAGAGAGGAGAGGGGAATACCAAACTGGAGATGGAAGGGAGTGAATAAGTTTAGACTGCTTCAGGCCTGAATATGCAGGAGGGTGTAAGGCATGCAAGTGATGGAGTGAATTGGAGTGATGTGGTATATAGTGAGTGATGAGTGAGTGACAGAACCAGCGCATATGAAGCAACTGGGGAAACCACAGAAAGGTTTGCAAAGCCTGGTTGTGGATGAGAGATATGGTTTCGATGTGTTACACATGACAGTTAGGGAATGGATGTGAGTGAATTAAGCCATTTTGTCATCTGTTCCTGGCACTATCTTGCTAATAAAGGAAACAGAGAACAGCTCAGCGATTGTGTCAGCAGTTTTGGTGAAAGAGACTAGGTATTAGTGATGAGTGATTCAAATGCAAAGGTAAGTAGCATGGCAGTGGAGCATATAATTGGTTTGCATGGGGTACACTGTGTTATGAAAGGAAATGGTGACGAGCTGAAAAAATATTGGTGACTGGGGCCTGGTTTAAAAAGAGAGGTGCAAACAAGTATACATATGGGAGGAGGAGAGATGGTCAGCAGGCACCATTAGATTACCTATTAATTAATAAGCATGCAAAAGAGAGTCTTTTAGATGTAAACGATGAGAGGGGCAGCTGGTGGGATGTGTGATCACTATCTTGAGGAGGCAAGGGTGAAGGTTTGCAGAGGTTTTCAAAAAAGAAGAAACAATGTCAGGGAAAAGAGAGTGGTACGAGTATGTGAACTTGGAAAGGAGACTTGTGTGAAGAAATACTAGGAGAGATTGAGTGTAGAATGGCAAAGAGTGAGAGCAAATGAAGTGAGGGGAGTGGATGAGGAATGGGAGGTATTAAGGGAAGCAGTGATGGCATGTGCAAGAGATGCACGTGGCATACGAAAGGAGGGAGGTGGGCAAATTAGAAAGGACAGAGAATGGTGGGATGAAGAAATAAAGTTGCTAGTGAGAGATAAAAGAGGCATTTGGGTGGTACTTACAAGGAACGAGTGCAAATAACTGGGAGATTTATAAGAGAAACTGGCAGGAGGTTAAGAGAAAGGTGCAGAGGTTGAAAAGAGGACAAATGAGATTTGAGGTGAGTGAGCATCATTAAACTTTTGGGAGTATAAAAAGATGTTTTGGAAGGAGGCAAATGATGTGCAAGAGACAAGAGAAAAATTGGGAACATCAGTGTAAGGGGTAAAAGAGGAAGTGATAACAGGTTGAGGTGAAAAAAAGATGAGATGCAGTGAGTACTTTGTTAAGTGTGTTTGATGACATAGTGGCAGATGTAGGGTGTTTTGGTACGGGTGGTATGCAAAATGGGAAAGTGGTTTGGAGAAGAGAGAAAAGGTGGTGAAAGCCTTGCGTAAGATGGAATGCAATAAGGAACGTGCAGTGGATGGTACTGCAGTTCAATTTATTAAGAAAGGGGGTGACTGTGTTGTTCATTGGTTGGTAAGGAAATTCAGTGTATATATGGATTATGGTGAAGTACTTGAGGATTGGCAGAATGCATGTACAGTGCCATTGTATCAGTGCAAAGGGGATAAAGGTGAGTGTTCAGTCTACAGAGATATATGTTTGTTGAGTATACCTGGTAAGTTATATGGGAGGGTATTGATTGAGAGGGTGAAGGCATGTGCTGAGCATCAGACTTGGGAGGAGCAGTGTGATTTCAGAATTGGTAGAGGATGTGTGGCTCAGGTGTTTGCTTTGAAAAAAGTGTTAGAAATACTTATAAAAAATGGATGGATTTGTATGAGGTTTCATGTGTTGCCATGTCCACTCCCATTCATCTAAAACACTTCATAAGCTCCAAACTTTCTCCATTCAAATTCAACTATCTACCAACCTACATGTATCTCTGATGCCCATTCCCTCCAGGAACTCTTATCAGGGGAGTGGCAATGGCAAAAGAGTCTCCATTTATCCCTGTCCCGACATGCCTCCCTTGAATACACCATTCCAAGCATTGTTATACCATTTCTATCTCTCCGGGGCTCTTCCACTCTATTTCTCCAGGCCACAGGTGGTGTTCCTTTCACATCAACCCCTTTAACTATATTATCATACACTCTTCTTGTAAATTCCTTATCTTGCACTATTTTCACATGCCCAGTCTAACTCAAGGTATTATGTTTCACCCAATCTACCACTCCACAATTCATTCCCTTTAAATTCCCTGCCATTCTACATTTCTTATGCACTCCCTCATTTCTTTCTTCATTCCATTGAGTCATACCACATGCTCCTCTTAAAAAGCTCATTTCCACAGCCTGGGTTCTTGACCTCTATGACTCATTCCATGGTTTTGGCTGCATAGGTCAAGGTCAGGAGGACTGTGCTATTCTTTAATCCTTTCCTCACTTCCATACTTACACTTTTACCCTTCATTATTCTATTAAGGGACGCGATGACTCTTCTACTTGTACTACTCTCTCTCCCTTATCTCTCCCTTCACTTCCCCAAACTTACTAAAATGGCTCATAAATACTAAAATTCTCCTGGTACTTCCTCACACAAGTCTCCTTTCCAAGCTCACTTACTCTCACCACTCTCTTCACCCCAACACTTTCTCTTCTTTTCTGAAAACCTCTACAAATCTTCACCTTCGCCTCCACAAGATAATGATCAGACATCCCTCCAGTTGCACCTCTCAGGACATTAACATCAAAAAGTCGCTCTTTCACGCGCCTATCAATTAACACGTAATCCAATAATGCTCTCTGGCCATCTCTCCTACTTAAATATGTATACTTATGTATATGTATATGTGATCGGGAATACCTGGTTTAAAAAGCGAGATATACATAAGTATACGTATGTAAGTAGGAGAGATGGCCAGAGAGCGTTATTGGATTACGTGTTAATTGACAGGCGTGCGAAAGAGAGACTTTTGGATGTTAATGTGCTGAGAGGTGCAACTGGAGGGATGTCTGATCATTATCTTGTGGAGGCTAAGGTGAAGATTTGAATGGGTTTTCAGAAAAGAAGAGTGAATGTTGGGGTGAAGAGGGTGGTGAGAGTAAGTGAGCTTGGGAAGGAGACTTGTGTGAGGAAGTACCAAGAGAGACTGAGTACAGAATGGAAAAAGGTGAGAACAGTGGAAGTAAGGGGAGTGGGGGAGGAATGGGATGTATTTAGGGCATCAGTGATGGATTGCGCAAAAGATGCTTGTGGCATGAGAAGAGTGGGAGGTGGGTTGATTAGAAAGGGTAGTGAGTGGTGGGATGAAGAAGTAAGATTATTAGTGAAAGAGAAGAGAGAGGCATTTGGACGATTTTTGCAGGGAAAAAATGCAATTGAGTGGGAGATGTATAAAAGAAAGAGACAGGCGGTCAAGAGAAAGGTGCAAGAGGTGAAAAAGAGGGCAAATGAGAGTTGGGGTGAGAGAGTATCATTAAATTTTAGAAAGAATAAAAGATGTTCTGGAAGGAGGTAAATAAAGTGCGTAAGACAAGGGAGCAAATGGGAACTTCAGTGAAGGGCGCAAATGGGGAAGTGATAACAAGTAGTGGTGATGTGAGAAGGAGATGGAGTGAGTATTTTGAAGGTTTGTAGAATGTGTTTGATGATAGAGTGGCAGATATAGGGTGTTTTGGTCGAGGTGGTGTGCAAAGTGAGAGGGTTAGGGAAAATGATTTGGTAAACAGAGAAGAGGTAGTAAAAGCTTTGCGTAAGATGAAAGCTGGCAAGGCAGCAGGTTTGGATGGTATTGCAGTGGAATTTATTAAAAAAGGGGGTGACTGTATTGTTGACTGGTTGGTAAGGTTATCTAATGTATGTATGACTCATGGTGAGGTGCCTGAGGATTGGCGGAATGCTTGCATAGTGCCATTGTACAAAGGCAAAGGGGATAAGAGTGAGTGCTCAAATTACAGAGGTATAAGTTTGTTGAGTATTCCTGGTAAATTATATGGGAGGGTATTGATTGAGAGGGTGAAGGCATGTACAGAGCATCAGATTGGGGAAGAGCAGTGTGGTTTCAAAAGTGGTAGAGGATGTGTGGATCAGGTGTTTGCTTTGAAGAATGTATGTGAGAAATACTTAGAAAAGCAAATGGATTTGTATGTAGCATTTATGGATCTGGAGAAGGCATATGATAAGAGTTGATAGAGATGCTCTGTGGAAGGTATTAAGAATATATAGTGTGGGAGGCAAGTTGTTAGAAGCAGTGAAAAGTATTTATCGAGGACGTAAGGCATGTGTACGTGTAGGAAGAGAGGAAAGTGATTGGTTCTCAGTGAATATAGGTTTGCGGCAGGGGTGTGTGATGTCTCCATGGTTGTTTAATTTGTTTATGGATGGGGTTGTTAGGGAGGTGAATGCAAGAGTTTTGGAAAGAGGGGCAAGTATGAAGTCTGTTGTGGATAAGAGAGCTTGGGAAGTGAGTCAGTTGTTGTTCGCTGATGATACAGTGCTGGTGGCTGATTCATGTGAGAAACTGCAGAAGCTGGTGACTGAGTTTGGTGAAGTGTGTGAAAGAAGAAAGTTAAGAGTGAATGTGAATAAGAGCAAGGTTATTAGGTACAGTAGGGTTGAGGGTCAAGTCAATTGGGAGGTAAGTATGAATGGAGAAAAACTGGAGGAAGTAAAGTGTTTTAGATATCTGGGAGTGGATCTGGCAGCGGATGGAACCATGGAAGCGGAAGTGGATCATAGGGTTGGGGAGGGGGCGAAAATCCTGGGAGCCTTGAAGAATGTGTGGAAGTCGAGAACATTATCTCAGAAAGCAAAAATGGGTATGTTTGAAGGAATAGTGGTTCCAACAATGTTGTATGGTTGTGAGGCATGGGCTATGGACAGAGTTATGCGCAGGAGGGTGGATGTGCTGGAAATGAGGTGTGGTGTGAGGTGGTTTGATCGAGTAAGTAACGTAAGGGTAAGAGAGATGTGTGGAAATAAAAAGAGCGTGGTTGAGAGAGCAGAAGAGGATGTTTTGAAATGGTTTGGGCACATGGAGAGAATGAGTGAGGAAAGATTGACCAAGAGGATATATGTGTTGGAGGTGGAGGGAATGAGGAGAAGTGGGAGACCAAATTGGAGGTGGAAAGATGGAGTGGAAAAGATTTTGTGTGATCGGGGCCTGAACATGCAGGAGGGTGAAAGGAGGGCAAGGAATAGAGTGAATTGGATCGATGTGGTATACTGGGGTTGATGTGCTGTCAGTGGATTGAATCAGGGCATGTGAAGCATCTGGGGTAAACCATGGAAAGCTGTGTAGGTATGTATATTTGCATGTGTGGACGTGTATGTATTTACGTGTGTATGGGGGTGGGTTGGGCCATTTCTTTCGTCTGTTTCCTTGTGCTACCTCGCAAACGCGGGAGACAGCAAAAAAGCAAAAAAGAAAAAAAAAAAATGTATATCTCTTTTTAAATCAGGTATTAACAATCACCAGTCCTTTTTCAGTGCACAAATCTACAAGCTCTTCACCATTTCCATTTATAACACTGAACACCCCATGTACACCAACTATTCCCTCAACTGCCACATTACTCACCTTTGCATTTAAATCACCCATCACTATAACCTGGTCTCATGCATCAAAACTACTAACACACTCACTCAGCTGCTCCCAAATCACTTGCCTCTCATGATCTTTCTTCTCATGCCCCGGATACATATGCACCAATAATCACCCATCTTTCTCCATCCACTTTCACTTTTACCCATATCAATCCAGAGTTTACTTTCTTACACTCTATCACATACTCCCACCACTCCTGTTTCTGGAGTAGGGCTATTCCTTCCCTTGCTCTTGTCCTCTCATCAACCCCTGACTTTACTCCCAAGAGATTCCCAAACCACTCTCCCCCTTTACTCTTGAGCTTCATTTCACTTAGAGCCAGAACATCCAGGTTCCTTTCCTCAAACATACTACCTATCTCTCATTTTTTCTCATCTTGGTTACATCCACGTTGAAATGTATAGGTATGTATATGTGCGTGTGTGGATGTGTATGTATATCCATGTGGATGTGGGTGAGTTGGGCCATTCTTTCGTCTGTTTCCTTGCACTACCTCGCTGATGTGGGAGACAGTGACAAAGTATAAGAAAAAAATATAAATAAATGAATAAATACATATTCATTTATCTATTTATATTATCATCCTATTTTATTCTACTTTGTCGCCGTCTCCTGCGCTAGCGAGGTAGTGCTAGGAAACAGACAAAAGAATGTCCCAACCCACCCACATACATATGTATATACATACACATCCACACATAGCACATACACATACCTATACATCTCAACATGTACATATATATACACACACAGACATATACTGTATATATATATGCAGGTACATAATTCATACTATCTGCCCTTATTCATTCCCATCGCCACCCCGCCACACACGAAATGACAACCCCCTTCCCCCCACATGTGCGTGAGGTAGCGCTAGGAAAACAAAACAAAGGCCACATTCGTTCACACTCAGTCTCTACATGTCATGTATAATGCACCGAAACCACAGCTCCCTTTCCAAATCCAGGCACCACAAAACTTTCCATGGTTTACCCTAGACACTTCACATGCCCTGGTTCAATCCATTGACAGCATGTCAACCCCGGTATACCACATCGTTCCAATTCACTCTATTCCTTGCACTCCTTTCACCCTCTTGCATGCTCAGGCCCCGATCACTCAAAATCTTTTTCACTCCATCTTTCCACCTCCAATTTGGTCTCCCACTCCTCCTTGTTTCCTCCATCTCTGACATATATATCCTCTTTGTCAAGCTTTCCTCACTCATTCTCTCAACCACACTCTTTTTATTACCACACATCTCTCTTCCCTATTATTACGTACTCGATCAAACCACCTTACACCACATATTGTCCTCAAACATCTCATTTCCAGCACATCCACCCTCCTGCACACAACTCTATCTATAGTCCATGCACTGCAACCATATAACATTGTTGGAACCACTATTCCTTCAAACATACCCATTTTTGCTTTCCAAGATAACGTTCTCAACTTCCGCACATTTTTCAATGCTCCCAGAACTTTCGCTCCCTCCCCTACCATATGATTCACTTCCGCTTCCATGGTTCCATCCGCTGCCAAATCCACTCCCAGATATCTAAAACACTTCACTTCCTCCAGTTTTTCTCCATTCAAACTTATCTCCCAATTGACTTGTCCCTCAACCCTACTGTACATAATAACCTTGCTCTTATTCACATTTACTCTCAGCCTTCTTCTTTCACACACTTTACCAAACTCAGTCACCAGCCTTTTGCAGTTTCTCACCCAAATCAGCCACCAGCGCTGTATCATTAGCAAACAACAACTGACTCACTTCCCAAGCTCTCTCATCCACAACTGACTGCATACTTGCCCCTCTTTCCAAAACTCTTGCATTCACTTCCCTAACAACTCCATCCTTAAACAAATTATACAACCATGGAGACATCACGCACCCCTGCCGCAAACCTACATTCACTGAGAACCAATCACTTTCCTCTCTTCCTACACGTACACATGCCATACATCCTCGATAAAAACTTTTCACTGCTTCAAACAACTTACCCCCACACCATATATTCTTAATACCTTCCACAGAGCATCTCTATCAACTCTATCATATGCCTTCTCCAGATCCATAAATGCTACATACAAATCCATTTGCTTTTCTAAGTATTTCTCACATACATTCTTCAAAGCAAACACCTGATCTACACTTCCTCTACCACTTCTGAAACCACATTGCTCCTCCCCAATCTGATGCTCTGTACATGCCTTCACCCTCTCAATTAATACCCTTCCATATAATTTCCCAGGAATACTCAACAAACTTATACCTCTGTAATTTGAGCACTCACTCTTATCCCCTTTGCCTTTGTAAAATGGCACTATGCAAGCATTCTATGGAAGCCTTGAAGAATGTGAGGAAGTCGAGAACACTATCTCGGAAAGCAAAAATGGGTATGTTTGAAGGAATAGTGGTTCCAACAATGTTGTATGGTTGCAAGGTGTGGGCTATGGATAGAGTTGCGTGCAGGAGGGTGGACGTGCTGGAAATGAGATGTTTGAGGACAATATGTGGTGTGAGGTGGTTTGATCAAGTAAGTAATAATAGGGTAAGAGAGATGTGTGGTAATAAAAAGAGTGTGGTTGAGAGAGCAGAAGAGGGAGTTTTGAAATGGTTTGGTCACATGGAGAGAATGAGTGAGGAAAGATTGACCAAGAGGATATATGTGTCAGAGGTGGAGGGAACAAGGAGAAATGGGAGACCAAATTGGAGGTGGAAAGATGTAGTGAAAAAGATTTTGAGTGATCGGGGCCTGAACATGCAGGAGGGTGAAAGGCGTACAAGGAATAGAGTGAATTGGAACGATGAGGTATACCGGGGTCGACGTGCTGTCAATGGATTGAACCAGGGCATGTGAAGCGTCTGGGGTAAACCATGGAAAGTTCTGTGGGGCCTGGATGTGGAAAGGGAGCTGTGGTTTTGGTGCATTATTACATGACATGTAGAGACTGTGAACGAATGGGGCCTTTATTGTCTTTTCCTAGCGCTACCTCGCACACATGAGGGGGAAGGGGGTCGTTATTTCGTGTGTGGCGAGGTGGCGATGGGAATGAATAAAGGCAGACTATGAATTATGTACATGTGTATATATGTATATGTCTGTGTGTGTATGTATATATATGTATACGTTGAGATGTATAGGTATGTATATTTGCGTGTGGACGTGTATGTATATGCATGTGTATATGGGCGGGTTGGGCCATTCTTTCGTCTGTTTCCTTGCGCTACCTGGCTAACGCGGGACACAGCGACAAAGCATAATAAATATAAATAAATAAGTTGATAGAGATGCTCTGTGGAAGGTATTAAGAATATATGGTGCGGGAGGAAAGTTGTTAGAAGCAGTGAAAAGTTTTTATCGAGGATGTAAGGCATGTGTACGTGTAGGAAGAGAGGAAAGTGATTGGTTCTCAGTGAATGTAGGTTTGCGGCAGGGGTGTGTGATGTCTCCATGGTTGTTTAATTTGTTTATGGATGGGGTTGTTAGGGAGGTAAATGCAAGAGTTTTGGAAAGAGGGGCAAGTATGAAGTCTGTTGGGGATGAGAGAGCTTGGGAAGTGAGTCAGTTGTTGTTCGCTGATGATACAGCGCTGGTGACTGATTCATGTGAGAAACTGCAGAAGCTGGTGACTGAGTTTGGAAAAGTGTGTGGAAGAAGAAAGTTAAAAGTAAATGTGAATAAGAGCAAGGTTATTAGGTACAGTAGGGTTGAGGGTCAAGTCAATTGGGAGGTGAGTTTGAATGGAGAAAAACTGGAGGAAGTGAAGTGTTTTAGATATCTGGGAGTGGATCTGGCAGCGGATGGAACCATGGAAGCGGAGGTGGATCATAGGGTGGGGGAGGGGGCGAAAATCCTGGGGGCCTTGAAGAATGTGTGGAGGTCGAGAACATTATCTCGGAAAGCAAAAATGGGTATGTTTGAAGGAATAGTGGTTCCAACAATGTTGTATGGTTGCGAGGCGTGGGCTATGGATAGATTTGTGCGCAGGAGGATGGATGTGCTGGAAATGAGATGTTTGAGGACAATGTGTGGTGTGAGGTGGTTTGATCGAGTGAGCAACATAAGGGTAAGAGAGATGTGTGGAAATAAAAAGAGCGTGGTTGAGAGAGCAGAAGAGGGTGTTTTGAAGTGGTTTGGGCATATGGAGAGGATGAGTGAGGAAAGATTGACCAAGAGGATATATGTGTCGGAGGTGGAGGGAACAAGGAGAAGAGGGAGACCAAATTGGAGGTGGAAAGATGGAGTGAAAAAGATTTTGTGTGATCGGGGCCTGAACATGCAGGAGGGTGAAAGGAGGGCAAGGAATAGAGTGGATTGGAGCGATGTGGTATACCGGGGTTGACGTGCTGTCAGTGGATTGAATCAAGGCATGTGAAGCGTCTGGGGTAAACCATGGAAAGCTGTGTAGGTATGTATATTTGCGTGTGTGGGCGTATGTATATACATGTGTATGGGGGGGGGGGTTGGGCCATTTCTTTCGTCTGTTTCCTTGCGCTACCTCGCAAACGCGGGAGACAGCGACAAAGTATAATAAAAAAAAAAAAGTTGAATGGGAGGGTACTATTGATTGAGAGGATGATAGCATATGCAGAGCATCAGATTGGGGAGGAACAGTGTGGTTTTAGAAGCGATAGGGGATGTGTTGATCGGGTGTTTCCTTTTAAGAATGGATCTGTACATGGCATTTATGGATCTGGAGAAAGTATATGATTGGGTTGATAGAGATGCTTTGTGTGAGGTCTTAAGAATATATGATTGGGTTGATAGGGATGCTTTATGGAACGTCCTAAGAATATATGATTGGGTTGACAGAGATGCTTTGTGGATGGTCTTAAAAATATAGAGTTTGGGAGGAAAGCTGCTAGAAGTAGAGAAGTTTTTATTTAGAGTGTAAGGCTTGTGTACGAGTAGGAAGAGAGAAGACTGAATGGTTCTAAGTGAAGGCTGGTCTGTGGCAAGAGTGTGTGAGGTCACCATGGTTGTTTATGGTTGGGAGTTCATTAAGGGAACAGGCATCAGATAGATAGACAGATAGATAGACAGATATAGATGGATAGATAGATAGATAGTTAGATACAACAGATAGGATGGGGTGCTGAGGGAGGCAAATGCAAGTCTTGGAAAGAAGAAAAAGTGTGCAGTCTGTGGGGGATGAGAGGGCCTAGCAATTGAGTCAGTTTTTGCTTGCTGATAATATAGCACTGGTGGCAGAATCAAGTGAGAAACTACACAAGTTGGTGACTGAGTTTAAAAGACTGTGTAAAAGGAGATAGATGAGAGTTGATGTAAATAAAAGTAAGGTTATTAAGTTCAGCAGGGTTGAGGGACAGGTTAGTTGGGGTGTGAGTTTGAATAGAGAAAAGTTGGAGGACCCTAGGAAGTGGAAGTGAATCAGGATGGGGTATGGGGCAAAGGTGTTGGTTGAGCTGAAGAATGTCTGGAAAGAATGAGTTATTTGGCAGTGCCCCAACAACATTATATGGATGCAAGGCATGGGCTTTAGATAAAGCAACACAGAGGAGGGGTGGACGTTTTGGAAATGAAGTGTTTGAGGACAATATGAGGTGAAAGGTGGTTTGATCAAGTAAGTAATGAAAGGCACAAGAGATGTATGGTAATAAAAAGTGTGTGGTTGAGACAGAAGAAGGTGTATTGAAATGGTTTGGACATAAGGAAAGAATCAGTGAGGAAAGTTGACAAGGTCGCTATATGCATCAGAATAGGAGGGAACAAGGAGAAAGAGGAGGCTAAATTGGAGATGGAAGGATGGAGTGAGGAAGATACTGAGTGACTGGGGCCTGAGCATGCAACAGGAAGAAAAAGTGCATGGAACAGAGTGGATGGGAATGATGTGGAGTACAGGGGTCGACATGGTGTCAGTGGACAGAACTAGGGCATGTGAAGCATCCAGGATAAACCATGGAAAGGTCTGTGGGGCCTTGCTGTTAATAGGTTGCTGTGGTTTTGGCACATATGATAACTTGAGAATGGAAAAAAGCAGATGTGGCCTTTCTTTGTTCCTGGCACTACCTCACTAACAAAGAAAATGGTGATCAAGTATGAAAAAAGTAATCATATTCCTAACTTTCTGTAAACATCCTCATAACTTAATTCTCCAACACAAACTAAATTTAGAACAACTATGGTGCAACTTAAAACAAACTCACACTTTCTACATGTCTTTGGGTTGCAACATACCTGAAGATGGCCATAGTTATCTGATGATACTATCTGCTCTCCAGTTATGAGATGAAACTTGGAATGCAAAGCATATTTGGGTTGCTGGCCCTTCTTAAAATTTTCCACATGCTCTGTCTGTCGCATCCAGCATGTCAATATCCCACGCATGCACTTGACACATGACTGGCCGAGTTCATATGCCTTCCCACGGTCATCATCTATGCGCCTGTAAATGAGAGAAATGGTGGTAATAATATTCTATTACAATTAACTTTATCAGCTCTGGGCCTGGAGAAAGAAAAAGAGCATGACAGATGAGTGACAAAGAAATTAGGATATCAAAAATATTAACAGAAATGATGGTAATAATTTTTCAAGTTGGAAGCCCCAGTCATGGACACAAATCCACATCAAGGCCAAGCCTTAATTGAAATACAGAGATTATGAAAGAGAAAAGACAAGAAAACTTATTTATAAATTTTAGAGGAAGTGCAAAACCGATCTTTTAAAATGTGCCATGTGATAGTTATTAAGAAAGACATGGGAAGGTAGAGAGTTCCAAAGCTTTGAGGTGCAGGGAAAGAAGTAGTTATCAAAACAGTCCACCCTTGAGTTGCCAACAGCCACACAGTAATCATGTGATGCAGCATCATCCTGAGTATTGTGTGGGATAGTTAGTGATGGGGGCACACAAGCACTCAGTTCCCAAAAGCAAAAACGAAAGTAATACATTATGGTTCTTAAACACTTGGGACAAACAGAAAAAAGGGGAAAATATGGAGAAAAATTCTAGATGGAAACCTCCTTTTTGTATCTAAATTTCTAAAAAACAGAACAAAAGAAGGAGCCAAGCAAGGAAAGTTCAAAGGCTCGGACTGGGGAGTCTAAATGTGTGTGGATGTAACCAAGATGAGAAGAGAGGGGAGACAGATAGTATGTTTGAGGAAACAAAGTTGGATGCTCTGGTTCTTAGTCAAACAAAGCACAAAGGCAAGGGGGAAGAATGGATTGGAAATGTTTAAAAGTCAGGGGTTGGTGAAAGGGCAAGAGCTAAGGAAGGAGCAGCACTACTACTCTAGGAGATGTGAGAGTGTGTGAGATTGTAAGGAAGTAATTTCTAGAGTGAAGTGGGTAAAACCGAAAGTGGATGCCAAAAAGATGTGTGATTATTAGTGCTTATAAACTTGGCCATGAGAAGAAAGATCATGCAAGGCAAGTGTTTGAGAGCAGCTGTGTGAGTGTCAGTAGTTTTGATGTAAGAGACCGAGTATTGAAGACGGGTGATTTGAAAGAAAGTGAGTAATAAGGCAGTTGAGGGTATAACTAGGGGGATGGGGTATTCAGTATTACAAATGAAAATGGTTAACAACTTGTGGAGCTTTGTGCTGAAAAAGGACTAATGATTGGGAATACCTGGTTTAAAAAGAGGAACACACAAGAATACATATGTAAGTAGGAAAGATAGTCAATGAGCATTACTGGATTACATATTAATTGGTAGGAGTGTAAAAGGTTTTTTGGATGTAAATGTCCTGAGAGGAGCAGCTGGTAGGATGTCTGATCACTATTTTCAGGAAGCCAGGGTGAAGATATGTAGAGGTTTATGGAAAAGAGGAAACATCAGTGAGAAGAGAATGGTGAGAGTAAGTGAGCTTGGAAAAGAAACCTTCTTTTCTTTCTTTCTTTTAAACTATTCGCCATTTCCCACGTTAGCGAGGTAGCGTTAAGAACAGAGGACTGGGCCTTTGTGGAATATCCTCACCTGGCCCCCCTCTGTTCCTTCTTTTGGAAAATTAAAAAAAACGAGGGGGGAGGATTTCCAGCCTCCCGCTCCCTCCCCTTTTAGTCGCCTTCTACGACACGCAGGGAATACGTGGGAAGTATTCTTAATCCCCTATCCCCAGGGATAAGAGGGAAAAGAAACCTATGTGAAGAAATATCTGGAGAGTTTGAGAGTAAAATGGCAAAAGGTGAGAGTGAATAGAGCAAGGGGAGTGGGTGAGGAATTGGAGATACTTAAGAGAAGCAGCAATGGCATGTGCAAGAGATGCATGTGGCATGTGAAAGGTGGGAGGTGGGATGAAGATGCTAAAGAAAGATTAAGGCAGGTGTTTGGGCATTACTTACAAGGAAGGAGTGAAAATAATTGGGAGATGTATAAGAAAAAGCGACCAGAGGTTAAGGGAAAGGTGCAGGGGCTGAAAAAGAGGGCAAATGAGAGTTGAGGTGACTAAGTATCAGTAAACTTTAGGGAAAATAAGATCTTCTGGAAGGAAGTTAAAAATGTGTGAAAACAAGGGAACTAAAATATCAGTGAATGGAGCAAAAGGGAAAATGATAACAGGTAGGGATGAAAACAGAAGTGAGAATGTTGAAGGACTGTTGAATGAGTTTGATGAAAAAGTGCGAGATGTAGGAAGTTTGGATTGGGTTGGTACATGAACAGAGACATGGAGAGTGGTTTGGTGAACAGGAGGTGAAAGCTCTATAAATGATGAAATGCAGCAAAGTGGCTGGAATGGATAGAACTGCAGTAGATTTTATCAAGAAAAGTGGTGCTGTGTTGTTGAATGCTTAATAAAGATTTTCAGTATATGGATCATGGTGAAGTGCCTGAGGATTGTCAGACTACAAGTGTAGTGCCATTGTATAACAACAAGGGGGATAAAGGTGAGAGTTCAATCCACAGAGGAATAGTCCTGGAATGTACCAATTAAGTTGTATGGGAGGGTTCTGTTTGAGAAGATGAGGGCATCTACAGAACATCAGACTGGGGAGGAGCTGAGTGGTTTCAGATATGGTAAGGGATAAGTGGATCAGGAGTTTGCTTTAAAGAATGTGTGAGAGAAATAATTAAAGAAACAGATGGATTTGTATGGCATTTATAGATCCAGAGAAAGCATGTGACTGGATAGATAGAGATGCTTTGTGGAGAGTCTTAAGAATATATAGTGTGGAAAGAAAGCTGCTAGGAGCACTTAGTTTTCATCAAGGGTGTAAGGCATGTGTATGAGTAGGAAGAGTGGAGAGTGAATGGTTCTAAGTGAAGGGTCGTCTCTGGCAGGGGTGTGTGATGTCACCATGGTTTTTAAATTTGCTTGTGGATGTGGCTGTAAGGGAGGTAAATGTGAGTCTTGGAAAGAGGGGCAAGTATGTAGTCCATGAGGGATGAGAGGACCTAGGAAGTGAGTCAGTTGTTGTTTGGTGATAATACAGCACTCATGGTGTATTTGCGTAAGAAATTGCAGAAAGTGGTGAATTTGCTCACGAAGGAAAAGGTGATCAGTACAACAAAAATTTACTTTTCTAATGTGTATGATATGGAATACGTGTAAGGATTAAAAAGATGCAGTGATTACATCCCTGTGTAGGAAGTTATGACATAGGAGGAATATTTTTCTAATTCTTTCCGTACTGTTTTCCACATTTACCCAGTAGTATCCTTAATCATGCTACAATCTTATCTAATCTCAGCTCTTGTGGCATTCTACTAATTCATCTTTGTCTTGAGACTGATTCCATACTTAATGGACTGTTAGTGTATGTGACTATCCTTTCAAAATGGTGCCAGTTTCAGTACAGCACAAATATGTAGGTAATGAAGATGACATGTCTACTATGCTACGACTAATTATTTTGAGTCATCAAAAAACATATATCATCTATAAATTAGTAATCATTGGAGACTATGATCACTACATTCCAGTACACTAAAGCACTGTAGAGGAAGTCAGTATTGTAAGTAATGAATAAGAGCTACTGACTCCCAGCAGGCACCTCTGCCAACTGCCATGTGATCCAGCCAGTTTCTCTCCAAATCATTGTATGACACAAAATTCTAAGCCACAAAAACTTGGCAGTGACCATTTTAAGACTCTCTGAGTAACCAATGAGACTGTTGTTTTTACAAATATGCATTAACATTAATACTTGACACAAAGAAGCAGTGAATTAAAAGTTGTCCATGAGCTCAGCCTACACAGTCTTACCAAGCCTTATCATGAAAAGTAAACAAAAAGTTTTAAATGCTGCTGTAACTATTATGCTTGAGGAAGTAAATTCTGATTTTGACCATAAAGGACTTCCTATTGAAGGAAAGGTGATAAGAAGCACAGGGATACTGGAATCCCTACGATGAAAATCAGGGTGATAATGGTTAATAGATAAGTAACTGAAAGTGAGGAAACTGAGCAGTATCTCTAGAGATAAAGGAAAGTATCAACTAATAGTTGTACACCCCAGAAAACTAAAGAAGATACAGTTGTTGAAAAAAAAAAAACTAAAAAATCAAAGCAATCAAGAGAAATTCAATACAATTCCTTCCATCCAATGCATGCCCCTGATCCTCCTGAAACCCTTCCCCCTGATTCCTTTACTTCTGACATGGTCATGATCAATGCAGCTGCTACTTGAGATAATCAGTTCTATTTCCTGTCTTCTTTATGCAGGTCTCCCTACCATGTTTCTCTAAGCATTAAAATCACCACCCTGAATACCTAATAACCTAGTTTTTCTAAATGTATGTTTCCTGGACAGTTTAAAATTATTCAGGTGGTGGATGTTCTATCTGGCAACATTACTCAATCAGCATTGGTCAAGGCATCTCCCATCAGATGCTACTTTAGTCTATCAGCTAATTTACCACTGCTCCTGAAAATTATATCTTCCAAAACACTCCTAGGGCTCCTCTCTGTATTCACCTACTATTGGTTAAGAGTCTGTTGTGACTGGCATACACAAGGGAAGCATGCAAGAACAGGGATAAGTGGAGACTCTTTTGCTAAAACCACCCCTTTGATAGTTCCCAGAGTTAAAGGGCATCAGAGATTTAGAACAATAAACAGATATTGTGAAAGTTATCTTTTTTTTATTATACTTTGTCGCTGTCTCCCGCATTAGCAAGGTAGCGCAAGGAAACAGACGAAAGAATGGCCCAACCCAACCACATACACATGTATATACATAAACATCCACACACGCACATATACATACCTATACATTTCAATGTATAAATACATATACATACACATATACATATATACACATTCATATATTCATGCATGCTGCCTTCATCCATTCCCGCCGCCACCCCACCACACATGAAATCACATCCCCCTCCCCTCGTGTGCGCATGAGGTAGCACTAGGAAAGGACAACAAAGGCCACATTCATCCGCACTCAGACTCTAGCTGTCATGTGTAATGCACTGAAACCACAGCTCCCTTTCCACATCCAGGCCCCACTTTCCATGGTTCACCCCAGACGCTTCACATGCCTTGGTTCAATCCACTGACAGCACGTCGACCCCAGTATACCACATCATTCCAATCCACTCTATTCCTTGCATGCCTTTCTCCCATGCCTCACAACCATATAACATAGTTGGAACCACTATTCCTTCAAACATGCCCATTTTTGCTTTCTGAGATAATGTTCTCGCCTTCCACACATTCTTCAATGCTCTCAGAACCTTCACCCCCTCCCCCACCCTGTGACTCACTTTAGCTTCCAGGGTTCCATCTGCTGCCAAATCCACTCCCAGATATCTAAAACACTTCACTTCCTCCAGTTTTTCTCCATTCAAACTTACCTCCCAATTCACTTGGCCCTCAACCCTTAACGCCTGAGGATTGGCGGAATGCATGTATAGTGCCATTGTACAAAGGCAAAGAGGATAAAGGTGAGTGTTCAAATTACAGAGGTAAAAATTTGTTGAGTATTACTGGGAAATTATATGGGAGGGTATTAATTGAGAGTCAAGGCATGTACGGAGCATCAGATTGGGAAGAAGCAGTGTGGTTTCAGAAGTGGTAGAGGAGGTGCAGATCAGATGTTTGCTTTGAAGAATGTATGTGAGAAATACTTACAAAAGCAGATGGATTTATATGTAGCATTTATGGATCTGGAGAAGGCATATGATAAGAGTCAATAGAGATGCTCTGTGGAAGATATTAAGAGTATATGGTTGGGAAGTAAGTTGCTAGAAGCAGTGAAAAGCTTTTATCGAGGAAGTAAGGCATGTGTACAAGTAGGAAGAGAGGAAAGTGATTGGTTCCCAGTGAATGTCGATTTGCGGCAGGGGTGCATGATGTCTCCAGGGTTGTTTAATTTGTTTATGGATGGGGATGTTAGGGAGGTGAATGCAAGAGTTTTGGAGAGAGGGGCAAGTAAACAGTCTGTTGGGGATAAGAGGGCTTGGGAAGTGAGTCAGTTGTTGTTCGCTGATGATACAGTGCTGGTGGCTGATTCGAGTGATAAACTGCAGAAGTTGGTGACTGAGTTTGGTAAAGTGTGTGAAAGAAGAAAGCTGACAGTAAATGTGAATAAGAGCACGATTATCAGGTTCACTGTGAAAGTATATCCAAAATAATCAATCAACCTATGCCACATAATATGAAGCCCAAACATCACCTGTAAGCTTGGAAGAGACTCCAGATGGATGCAGCACAGTAAATTGTTGTGCGTATATCTGCCACCTCCTTGTCTTGGCTGGTACATGGAAAAAGCCCAATTGTGATACTTTGGTTCTGCAGTAGTTGGCGTTTCACTGTGAAAATAAAAAACAAAACTCAGTCAATAAGAAAGGCTACAATGAACCTACAATAATGTAAGCCAAGGAACCTGGGAGCTATCAACTATGAAAGACTTCCCTAAGTCTGTGACCATCCAATCTTAGGAAATCAAAATCTAATCAGAAGGGAAAAGTTGCTAATAGCTTAAATTTCAACAATACTTTTATTACACTAAACTGCCAACCCTAACCTTGAGGTAAGAAACATAAACACAGAATAAGGCATTTCTAGGTTTCAGCCAGCTGAAATATATTCATAAAGATAAGGTGTATAATGTCAAAGAGTGGTAAAGAAAACACACAGGAATAAGGCAAAAGAAAGCTGAGTGAAGTAAAGATAGCCAGCATCCTGGAATGGAATGATGAGGGAACAGAACTAAGGATATTGTGTAAGGGATGGAGCTTGCAAGGGAAGTGTGTTTAGATAAAGCAGCCTCGAGACATCCTCTGGGGCTACTTACCCACAGAGGGCAGTTTCCTGGGAATAAGAGACTGAAGACACATAGAATCAGTTGAACATACAGCAAAATATTCATGATGTAACATCACTAATCTCACCATCAGTCACTGGCACTATCTCATCCATAACTTTTTCTCCTGGCTGGAAAATATTCTTCTGATATCCAAGAAAAGATTAGAGAAGTTGAGCGGCAGTTTTCTCTTAACTCATCCTCTTATATCCAGAGAAAATTGTTTTTAACAGAATCTCACATTTATCTTATGCCTGAGAGCAAGCTGAGGAACTTATAATAATCATTTGGTACGGGACACAGTGTAATAGAAGCCACACAATCACTATCTAGTAGAAAAAAATCTTGATTAGGTGGAGATAACCGTGAACTAAAAGTAAATAGTCATATATAATAAAGCTTTGTATTTGTTCATTAGTAAACAACTATTTTACAAGCATTAACTATTACTGCTCTCCTAAATAAGCTATGTTGGCATGACTGATTTTTCAGGTGAGCAGTCAGCTGCTCTCCTACATTCTGCTTGCATTCAGCAATGAGAGGAAAAAAGATTAATAATAAAGAAAAATTTTAAATCTTAACTAAAAATGCTGAAATTCTACAGGATTATACAATAAATAGCTTTGCAATCAAGATTAAAGTGCACCTAGCTAATATGCAAAAGTCAGTGAAAATCAAAGTATTGATTTCATACGTCATAAAACCAATGATACTTTCACCTCTAGCATTAGGCAGAAATAATAGGTAAGAATATTAGGCAAAAGCGTTATGTAGTAGAAGTCAGTAGGAACATTAGGTAGGAGGCTCTGCAACATTCCTAGATTTGCCCCCTTCAATTGGCCTGTTAAGGATAAAACACTAAAGGTTAGGAAGTGGCACTGAAGTTCCAGATGGGAACAGGCATCAGAGATATAGATAGATAGATAGACAGACAGATAAATAAAAATCAAATATCAAAATTTTACCGTTATAATCTAGACTCATTCTTTCAATATGAAATGTCATTCTTGAGGTAAAGCACTTATCAGCTATAAAATCTATGAATGAGGTATATACCACAAATTTGCTTACCTCTGAAAAGTTCAAATGCTATCAAATCAGTGGCCTTATTTTTGAAATTGTTAATAGACAATAATAATTGTTCACACAACCCCTCCAAAACTACTTGATCCATCTAGAAGAACTGAGGTCAACTGTGACTTTCATAAATAATTCTAAAGACAAAACAGCAATGCTTTCAAGAATAAGCATCAAGACTTCATTTAACCATGGAAAGAATACAGATTCATCTTAGCATCAAATCAACTATTTCCTTTTATTTTCATACCTTCCTATCTAGTTATTTTCTTTACCAAACTATTTATCTATCATCTTTCACCATTTTCTCATTTAGATGGTAAAGATCAAGTTCATACAGACTCTCACATTCATTATAAGTAATTCAAACTCTCACCTTACATTCAGTGTGTTAAGGCAAAAGGTTTTCAAGATCATGACAGAGCTTATTAATCACACTCTTTCCAATAAACTAATCTGTCAGCACCCTCTTCTGCTCTCTCAACCACACTCTTTTTATTACCACACAACTCTCTTACCCTTTCATTACTTACTCGATCAAACCACCTCACACCACATATTGTCCTCAAACATCTATTTCCAGCACATCTACCCTCCTCCGCACAACTCTATCTATAGCCCACGCCTCGCTACCATATAACATTGTTGGAACCACTATTCCTTCAAACATACCCATTTTTGCTTTCCAAGATAACGTTCTTGACTTCCACACATTTTTCAACGCTCCCAGAATTTTCGCTCCCTTCCACACCCTATAATTCACTTCCACTTCCATGGTTCCATCCACTGCCAAATCCACTCCCAGATATCTAAAAACTTCATTTCCTCCAGTTTAACTCCATTCAAACATACCTCCCAATTGACTTGTCCCTCAACCCTACTGTACCTAATAACCTTGCCCTTATTCACATTTACTCTCAGCTTTCTTCTTTCACACACTTTACCAAACTCAGTCACCAGCTTTTGCAGTTTCTCACATGAATCAGCCAGCAGGGCTGTATCACCAGCGAACAACAACTGACTCACTTCCCAAGCTCTCTCATCCACAATAGAATGCATACTTGAACCTCTTTCCAAAACTCTTGCATTCACCTCCCTAACAACCCCATCCATAAACAAATTAAACAACCATGGAGACATCACGCACCCCTGTTGCAAACCAACATTCACTGAGAACCAATCACTTTCCTATCTTCCTACAAGCACACATGCCTTACATCCCCGATAAAAACTTCTCACTGCTTCTAACAACTTACCTTCCACACCATATATTCTTAATACCTTCCACAGAGCATCTCTATCAACTCTATCATATGCCTTCTCCAGATCCATAAATGCTACATACAAATCCATTTGCTTTTCCAAGTATTTCTCACATACATTATTCAAAGCAAACACCTGGTCCACACATCCTCAACCACTTCTGAAACCACACTGCTCTTCCCTAATCTGATGCTCTGTACATGCCTTCACCCTCTTAATCAAAACCCTCCCATATAATTTCCCAGGAATTACCTCTGTAATTTGGGCACTCACTTTTATCCCCTTTGCCTTTGTACAATGGCACTATGCAAGCATTCCACCAGTCCTGAAGCACCTCACCATGAGTCATGTTAGAAGCAGTGAAAAGTTTTTAATCAAGGATGTAAGGCATGTGTAAATGTAGGAAGAGAGGAAAGTGATTGGTTTTCAGTAAATGTAGGTTTGTGGCAGGGGTGTGTGATGTCTCCATGGTTGTTTAATTTGTTTATGGATGGGGTTGTTAGGGAGGTGAATGCAAGAGTTTTGGAAAGAGGGGCAAGTATGCAGTCAGTTGGGGATGAGAGAGCTTGGGAAGTGAGTCAGTTGTTGTTCGCTGATGATACAGTGCTGGTAGCTGATTCATGTGAGAAACTGGAGAAACTGGTGACTGAGTTCGGTAAAGTGTGTGAAAGAAGAAAGTTAAGAGTAAATGTGAATAAGAGCAAGGTTATTAGGTACAGTAGGGTTGAGGGTCAAGTCGATTGGGAGGTAAGTTTGAATGGAGAAAAACTGGAGGAAGTAAAGTGTTTTAGATATCTGGGAGTGGATCTGGCAGCGGATGGAACAATGGAAGCGGAAGTGAGTCACAGGGTGGGGGAGGGGGCGAAAATCCTGGGAGCCTTGAAGAGTGTGTGGAAGTCGAGAACATTATCTCCGAAAGCAAAAATGGCTATGTTTGAAGGAATAGTGGTTCCAACAATGTTGTATGGTTGCGAGGTGTGGGCTATGGATAGAATAGTGCACAAGAGGGTGGATGTGCTGGGAATGAGATGTTTGAGGACAATATGTGGTGTGAGGTGGTTTGATCGAGTAAGTAATGAAAGGGTAAGAGAGATGTGTGTTTATAAGAAGAGTGTGGTTGAGAGAGCAGAAGAGGGTGTTCTGAAATGGTTTGGGCACATGGAGAGAATGAGTGAGGAAAGATTGACCAAGAGGATATATGTGTCGGAGGTGGAGGGAACGAGGAGAAGTGGGAGACCAAACTGGAGGTGGAAAGATGGAGTGAAAAAGATTTTGTGTGATCGGGGCCTGAGCATGCAGGAGGGTGAAAGGCGGGCAAGGAATAGAGTGAATTGGATCGATGTGGTATACTGGGGTCGACGTGCTGTCAATGGATTGAATCAGGGCATGTGAAGCGTCTGGGGTAAACCATGGAAAGTTCTGTGGGGCCTGGATGTGGAAAGGGAGCTGTGGTTTCAGGTATTATTGCATGACAGCTTGAGACTGAGTGTGAACGAATGGGGCCTTTGTTGTCTTTTCCTAGCACTACCTCGCACACATAAGGGGGAGGGGGATGTTATTCCATGTCTGGCGGGGTGGCGATGGGAATGAATAAAGGCAGTGTGAATTGTGTGCATGTGTATATATGTATATGTCTGTGTGTGTATATATATATGTAAAATGAGATGTATGGGTATGTATATTTGCCTGTGGGGACGTATATGTATATACGTGTGTATGGTGGTGGGTTGGGCCATTTCTTTCGTCTGTTTCCTTGCGCTACCTCGCAAACACGGGAGACAGTGACAAAGCAAAATAAAAAATAATAATTTGCATGTGTGGACGTGTATGTGGGTGGGTTGGGCCATTCTTTCGTCTGTTTCCTTGCGCTACCTCGCTAACGCAGGAGACAGCTACAAAGCAAAATAAATATATAAATAAATAAATAACTTTACCAACCAGTCAACAACACAGTCACCCCCTTTTTTACTAAATTCCGCTGCAATACCATCCAAACCTGCTGCCTTGCCGGCTTTCATCTCCCGCAAAGCTTTTACTACCTCCTCTCTGTTTACCATATCATTCTCCCTAACCCTCTCACTTTGCACACCACCTCGACCAAAACACCCTATATCTGCCACTCTATCAACAAACACATTCAACAAACCTTCAAAATACTCACTACATCTCCTTCTCACATCACCACTACTTGTTATCACCTCCCCATTTGCCCCCTTCACTGATGTTCCCATTTGTTCGTTTGTCTTAAGCACTTTATTTACCTCTTTCCAAAACATCTTTTTATTCTTATTCATTTATTATACTTTGTCGCTGTCACCCGCATTAGCGAGGTAGTGCAGGGAAACAGACGAAAGAATGGCCCAACCCCTCACATACACATGTACATACACGTCCACACACGCACATATAAATACCTATACATCTCAACATATACATATATATACACACACAGACATATACATATATACACATGTACATAATTCATACTGACTGCCCATATTCATTCCTGTCGCCACCCCGCCACACATGAAATGAAAGCCCCCTTTACCCGCATGTGCACAAGGTAGTGCTAGGAAAAAAACAAAGGCCACATTCGTTCGCACTCAGTCTCTAGCTGTCATGTACAATGCACCGAAACCACGGCTCCCTTTCCACATCCAGGCCCCACAAAGCTTTCCATGGTTTACCCCAGACGCTTCACATGCCCTGGTTCAATCCACTGACAGCACGTCGACCCCGGTATACCACATCGTTCCAATTCACTCTATTCCTTGCACGCCTTTCACCCTCCTGCATGTTCAGGCCCCGATCACTCAAAATCTTTTTCACTACATCTCTCCACCTCCAATTTTGTCTCCCATTTCTTCTCATTCCCTCCATCTCTGACACATATATCCTCTTGGTCAATTTTTCCTCACTCATTCTCTCCATGTGACCAAACTATTTCAAAACACCCTCTTCTGCTCTCTCAACCACACTCTCTTTACTACCACACATCTCTCTTACCCTTTCATTACTTACTCGATCAAACCACCTCACACTACATATTGTCCTTAAACATCTCATTTCTAGCACATCCCTAAAATTTAATGGTACTCTCTCACCCCAACTCTCATTTGCCCACTTTTTTGCTTCTTGCACCTTTCTCTTGACCTCCTGCCTCTTTCTTTTATAGATCTCCCAGTCATTTGCATTATTTCCCTGCAAAAACTGTCCAAATGTCTCTCTCTTCTCTTTCACTGATAACCTTACTTCTTCATCCCACCCCTCACTACCCTTTCTAATCTGCCCACCTCCGATGCTTCTCATGCCACAAACATCTTTTGCACAAGCCATTACTGCTTCCCTAAATACATCCCATTTCTCCCCCACTATTTATCATACTTTGTCACTGCCTCCCGCATTAGCAAGGTAGCGCAAGGAAACAGATGAAAGAATAGCCCAACCAACCCACATACGCATGTATATACATACACGTCCACACACGCACATATACATACCAATACATTTTAATGTGTACATATATATATATACACAGATATATACATATATACACATGTACATAATTCATACTTGCTGCCTTTATTCATTCCCGTCGCCACCCCGCCACACATGAAATGACACCCCCCTCCCCCTGCAAGCACGCAAGGTAGTGCCAGGAAAAGACAACAAAGGCCACATTCATTCACACTCAGTCTCTAGCTGTCATGTGTTATGCAGTGAAACCACAGCTCCTTTTCCACATCCAGGCCCCACAAAACTTTCCATGGTTTACTCCAAATGCTTCACATGCCCTGGTTGAATCCATTGACAGCATGTCGACCCCAGTATACCACATCGTACCAATCCACTCCATTCCTTGCATGACTTTCACCCTCCTGCATGTTCAGGCCCTGAATACTCAAAATCTTTTTCACTCCATCCTTCCACCTCCAATTTCGTCTCCCATTTCTCCTCGTTCCCTCCACCTCTGACATATATATCCTCTATGTCAATCTTTCCTCACTCATTCTCTCCATGTGACCAAACCATTTCAAAACACCCTCTTCTGCTCTCAAAACCACACTAGAATCATTACCACACATCTCTCTTACCCTTTCATCACTCACTTGATCAAACCACCTCACACCACATGTTGTCCTCAAACATCTCATTTCCAGCACATCCACCCTGCTCCACACAACCCAATCTATAGCCCACGCCTTGCAACCGTATATACCATTGTTGGAAACACTATTCCTTCAAACACCCATTTTTGCTTTCTGAGATAATGGTCTCGCCTTCCACACATTTTTCAACGCTCCCAGATCTTTCGCCCCCTCCCCCATCCTGTGACTCACTTCTGCTTCCATGGTTCCATCCCCTGCCAAATCCACTCCCAGATATCTAAAGCACTGCACTTCCTCCAGTTTTACTCCATTCAAACTTACCTCCCAATTGACTTGTCCCTCAACCCTACTGTACCTAATAATCTTGCTCTTATTCACATTTACTCTTAGCTTTCTTCTTTCACACACTTTACCAAACTCAGTCACCAGCTTCTGCAGTTTCTCACCCAAATCAGCCTCCAGTGCTGTATCATCAGCAAACAACAACTGACTAACTTCCCAAGCCCTCTCACCCACAAAAGATTGTATACTTGTCCCTCTCCACAAAGCTTTTGCATTCACCTCCCTAAAACCCAAATCCATTAACAAATCAAATGACCATGGAGACATCACGCACCCCTGCCGCAAACCGCCAATCACTTTCCTCTCTTCCAACTCATACACATATATCATCTACTTATTTCTTACGCTAGGAAAGGACAAGAGGCCACATTCATGCACACTCAGTCTCTAGTTATGTGTAATGCAACGAAACCACAGCTCCCTTTTCACATCCAGGCCACACAAAACTTTCCATGGTTTACCCCAGACGCTTCACATGCCCTAGTTCAATCTATTGACAGCACATCGACCCCAATATACCACATCGCTCCAATTCACTCTATTCCTTGCACGCCTCTCACCCTCCTCTATGTTCAGGCCCCGATCACTCAAAATCTTTTTCACTCCATCCTTCCATCTCCAATTTGGTCTCCCACTTCTCCTCGTTCCCTCCACCTATAACACATATATCCTCTAAGTCAATCTTTCCTCACTCATTCTCTCCATGTGACCAAACCATTTCAATACACCCTCTTCTGCTCTCTCAACCACACTCTTTTTATTACCACACATCTCTCTCACCCTTTCATCACGTACTCGATCAAACCACCTCACACCACATATTGTCCTCAAACATCTATTTCCAACATTTCCACCTTCCTCAGCACAACCCTATCTATAGCCCAAGCCTAAAAACCATGTAACACTGTTGATGTTATCTAAATGATGATATCTAAAACATTTCATTTCCTCCAGTTTTTCTCCATTCAAACTTACATCCCAATTAACTCATCCCTCAACCCTACTGAACCTAATAACCTTGCTTTTATTCACTTTTACTCTTAGCTTTCTTCTTTCATACACTTTACAAAACTCAGTCACCAACTTCAGCAGTTTCTCACCCAAATCAGCCACCAGCACTGTATCATCAGCGAACAACAACTGACTCACTTCCCAAGCTCTCTCATCCACAAAAGACTGCATACTTGCAACTGACTCACTTCCCTAGCCCTCTCATCCACAAGACTGCACACTTGCCCATCTCTTCAAAACTCTTGCATTCATCTCCCTAACAACCCCATCCATAAACAAATTCAACAACCATGGAGACATCATGCACCCCTGCCGCAAACCGACATTCACTGGGAACCAATCACTTTCCTCTCTTCATACTCGTACACATGCCTTAAATCCTTTGTAAAAACTTTTCACTGCTTCTAACAACTTACCTTCCACACCATATACTCTTAATACATTCCATAAAGCATCTCCCTCCACCCTATAATATGCCTTCTTCAGATCCATAAATGCTACATACAAATCCATCTGTTTTTCTAAGTATTTCTCACATAAATTCTTCAAAGCAAACATCTGATCCACACATCGTCTAGCGCTTCTGAAACCACACTGCTCTTCCCAATCTGATGCTCCGTAAATGCCTTCACCCTCTCAATCAATACCCTCCCATAAAATTTCTCAGGAATACTCAACAAACATATTCCTCTGTAATTTGAACACTCACCTTTATCCCCTTTCCCTTTGTACAATGGCACTATGCATGCATTCTGCCAATCCTTAGGCACTTCACCATGATCCATACACACACTGAATATGGTGGGATGAAGAAGTAAGATTGTCAGTGAAAGAGAAGAGAGAGGCGTTTGGACAATTTTGGCAGGGAAACAGAGCGAATGACTGGGACATGTATAAAAGAAAGCGGCAGGAGGTCTAGAGAAAGATGCAAGAGGTGAAAAAGAGGGCAAATGAGATTTGGGGTGGGAGAGTATAATAAAATTTTAGCAAGAATAAAAAGAACTTTTGGAAGGAGGTAAATAAAGTGTGTAAGACAAGAGAACAAATGGGAACATCGGTGAAGGGGGTGAATGGGGAGGTAATAACAAGGAGTGATGAAGTGTCTGTATAAGTAAGTATACAATGAGATGTATATGTATGTATATGTGCCTGTGTGGGTGTTTATGTATATACATGTGTATGTGGGTGGGCTGGGCCATTCCTCACCTGTTTCCTTGTTCTACCTCGCTAACGTGGGAGATGGCACTTAAGTATAATAAATAAATAAATAAATATGGATATAGTGATAAGAGAGATGAAAGAAAACTATGGAAAATAGGCACAAAGATGGAGTGTGGCAGTGAGTTATGGTGGATTCTAGCAAGCCTATTTTGATACTATGTTGTTTGCTGAGAGTGAAGAGGAGTTCTAGAATTTGTAAGTGTGTTTTATGATGTGTGTAAGCATGGACAACTGGAGGTAAATACAAGTAAAAGTAAATCAATGGTGTTTGAAGGGAAACAGAGTGAAAGTACAGATTTTGTAAAATCATATACAGTGAAAGAAGAAAGTGTACTAAATTGTGCTTTGGTTATGGGGGAAGAAAGAATGGAAGAAGTGAGAGAATTTAAGTTTCTAGGAGCTGTAAGTTTGGTGATATGGATGGAGAAATAAGGGAGAGAGCAGCACAGGGTAGAAGAGTCTCTGGGTCCCTTAAAAGAATGATGAAGGGTAGACGTATAAGTATGGAAGTGGAGAGGATTAAGGGATAGCATAGTCCTCCCAATCCTGACCTATGCAAATGAAACATGGAAAAGGAATGAGTCACAAAGGTCAAGAATCCAGCTGTGGAAATGAACTATTTGAGAAGAGCATGTGGTGTGACTAGATGGGATGAAAAAAGTAATGAAGGGATGTATGAGAGATGTGGTATGGTTGGGATTAAAAAGAGAATGAATTATAGAGTGGTAGAATGGGTGAAACAAAACACTTTTGAGGTGGTTTGGGCATGTAGCAATAATGCAACACTGGGGGTTTACAAGGAGAGTGTATGATAGCACAATCAAAGAGGTTAGTGTGAGATCACCTGTGATATGGGCAAATAGGGTGAGAAATACAGGAAGGAGAGAAATGGTGGAAGAATGCATGGAATGGTGTATGCAAGAGAGGCACATACGGGCAGGGAGAAGTGGAGAAACTTTTGTCATGGCCAACCCTTGATGGGAGTTCCTGGAGGGAATGGGCATCAGAGATATAGATGGATAGAGAGATTAAGTCATCACAACTTTCAATAGTCTAATTTTCAATCTCCCTTTCTGATGACCATTCCTACAACTCATTTATCTCAAGTACAAAAAAATAATGGGAATTTCTAATTCTTCTGAATTCAAACTAGTATCAAGCTACAACTGCATCTCTTTTTAATTCTTGAAACTTGCTCTAAGTTGCATACAGTTTTAACATTCTAAACTTATGAATATCATTACATTTAACCTTTCCACTGTAAAGGAGCCCACCTTACCAAGCTCCCATGTTATGTGCAGCCTTAAAGCTCCAGGAGCTTCATAAAAGGGGTTCAACAGTTACAGTTAGAGTAGTCATACTGGAGAGGGAAGGGGAGGGGGAAATAGGAAAAGAAGGAGAAGGGGGCAATTAGCCTCCTTTGCACTATGTCCCATCTTTGTTACTTTGCATTTGATTGGGTTAAACTTCATTAAACATGTACCTGACCACTTCTAATGATTGTCATATTCTCTTAATCTTTCAAAGGAGTATTATTTTTTTGCCTATCCTCTTTCTTAACCAATTTCTTGTATGGGATGGCATCAACTGCATTCTGACAATCTAAGACCACACAATCAACTCCTCAACACAATCAATTCATCAATCTCTTTTACTTAAAGTGCATCACAGCACAATACATGCAACTGAGATGAATACCTGGAACTTCTGAAATCAAAGAAAATACAGGATTCTAGTTTATAGAAACTTAAAAAATCTTACCAATGCCATAGTAGTGATCAAGTTTGCGAACTGTATCATCATAACTAATAAGTCGAAGATGAACATCTGTTTCTGAATCACATCCACTGACTGTGCGCTGTCTCATCCGTGAATGTCTAGAAAGAAGATTAAAATAAAACTGATATAACAGATGTGCAAACCTATAACAGAATCAGTCCAATCACTGCAAGCGGGGACTATATGTTTGGGTAACTTTTCTTTTCTTTATTATAGTTAGGGCATATAAGTTATTAATTCCTGAATTGGCCAACTCTGCCTTGAGGCAAAATGTACGACCATTAATACTTGCAGTAGCTTTTTATGCAACGCCAACACATGCTACAACCAAAAGTTTTTCCATACAATGGTTAGTACATGAGGGGATATCAAGGAAGACTGCATAAGACTTGCGCCCTCATGTTATGAAATAAATCTTGAAGATGTCACTCAACTGAATATAGATTTTACTGATGGAAACCTCTAGTAATCATAATAGTTTATGACAAAAACACTTTAAAAAATACCACACATCTAGGTTGATGTGAAAATACTCCCAGAGTACTCATATACCTGTCAAAGCAGCATAAGTTAAAGGTCACACAGCACAAACCAGAAATTTCTCACCACATGAGTTGTATATCACTATGTTGAAAAAATTATGTTCTCAATAATTGTAACAGTAAACTTATCTTGGTATCCTTTCAAGAATATCTGTTGATATTCTGAAAACAGGACTTTGGATATCAGTGCCTTAGCAATAAGGTCAATTTTATACATATAGTGCTATTTATGCATTACTGGCTCAAGTACCATTTTCTCAACAAAATATAAGAGCTAAACTTTATTAATTCAGAACGTATAGGAAGGCTGAATTAAGGAATTCACATTAAGGAAATGCTCTCACCAGCATTTATACAGGTACACCATCGATTTTCCAGCACTCTTGGTGCCAAAGCCTTGCCGAATTAAACATTTTGCCGGACCAACCATAACCAAGTAATAATATGATTCATCAACACACCTCTAACATCTCACATGTGTCTTAAATATACCTTGGACTGTTAGAAATTTAAATTAAACAAATATTAAATGTAAATTAAATAAATAAATGAAATACATTATACACCTGCTCAGGACTGTGGTGCTCATCAGCTATGACTTTTGCAAATTCGTCCACATACTCAGCAGCTCCTTCGTGGTTTGCAGATCACTTTTCTCCGCACACTTTATTCATGGAAATTCCATGACGCTTCTTGAGTCTTTGAATCCATCCTACACCATAGTCATGCTTATGTTGTAATTTAAGTTCCTTATGGAACAAATTAGCCTGGTCCATTATCATGCTACCTGACAAATCCACTCCATCACTCCGACGCTGCCAAAACCATTCCATCATCACTTGATTGTGCTCAGTACTCTTACCATCTTTCATAGTTTTTCTAACTGTCATTTGCTTCTTGGAATTACTGTTTACATAAAATTTGAATACTTTCTCCCTTTGCTTCTTTATACCATAAAAAGTTGATGAACCAATACTGTAGATGTCACACAGCTTATGCACTAAAACACCAAGGTCCATTTTTTCTTACAGTTATACTTTATCTTGGATCAATATGGACAGGTGTTTATGTTTGACACCACAACTGACACTCATATGTCTTATGACACTCATATGTCATAGCTGGGATTAAATTCAAACAAAAATAAGTTCAGAATCTCACAGAACTACTGTATCACCACCAACAAGTGCAGTGTAAATGTAAATAAGCGCAACCTACACACAACGCCATCTGTGGCCACCCAGTAAACTAGACTGGTGGCTGCGGTAAATTCAAGTTCCCTCATGTAATTTTGTCCAGACTAAAGGACTAAACCATTAGTTGCCTGAAAATCAGTGGTGTACCTGTATCTTTAAGCTGCATGAAGTTTTGAAAGGAATATCTTTAAAAAGAGTGACATTAATTAATTGCATTACAGTGAACAATCACTAATGTGCTTACTAATCACAGAAGCAACTGAGGGTTGTGAATTGGTTAGAATGTGCGAAAAGCTCTGATATCAAAAAGGGAGGTGAGACAATGGATATCTTATGGTGGAGGTATTATTCAGTGCTCAACATTACATAACAAAGAAAGAATAGTTATATCTTTTGTCTTTCAAACATGAGGGGAAAGTGAAGATTGGGCCATCTGAAAACAAGGTCCCAGTCCAGGGCAACACCTGGCAATTCTTTAATATGAAAAAGACAGTCAAACACTATAATAATGACAAACTATACATAAAAAAGTGATCATCACAATAACCTCTGCATCCAAAAAGCAACTTACATACCGAGCTAGCAAAAAAAGAACAAACCAATATGTAACACTTCAAAATACTGTCCACTGTACACCATAAATGCCCTGATTTCAATAAAATGCACATACTTCGAAATTTTTTTCATTCCAATTTTAATTGCCACAGTCACCAAGTTGATGACACTTAAGACATCAAGTTTATGGGCTGACCTAAAAATTAATTATCCAGCTCATAACTTTAAAGATTTTGGCGAGAATGAGTCAAAACTTGATATATTTTACCTTTGGCCACATTAGCAGTACATTTTCATGAGCATGACTAGTTTATGTCAATTAGATATTACAGAAAATTAAGATAAATCTGACTAATATGGAGGTTAGGTGAGGCTTTCATGGCATTATTATCACTTCGGACACCCAGAGAACTTTGGGATTTTTAAGTCTTGGTTAGGTTAGGTTTGTGGTATTACTATCACTTCAAACATCCAGCTAAAATTGGGAATTTTCAGTCTTGGAATTCATTGGATGTCCGAAACAGTAATAATGCCATTTTTGCAGCTTCTGTTTTTTCTTAAGTTAAATACTTTTACTTTAACTAAATTTTCCAAGATGTACTACTGTCACTCAATATCATTATGTAAAATCTTTTTAAGTAAATTCTATTCCTCTAAATCAAGCTCCAAATGCATTTCTGTAATCATAATAAACCATATAAAGCATCTTAAACATATATAGCCATTTTCCAAAGATAGTTCTAAAGTGGAACTCATAAATTACAAAAGTATTTTTTTCAGCTGTCAAAATGACCTTTAATTTGTGAAGGACATCATATGAAACACAAGGCCTAAGGGAATTACTTATTGAATATCATAAGCTTCCCCCTGTCTGTGTTATAGTTGATGGATTTCAACAAAAGTTGTAATGTTGGTTTTCTTTCACTCAAAGCAGTTACTACAGTATCATTTTACCCTACAATTCCCCTCCACCCCAAAGCTCTGCCTATTTTGCAAAAACTCGATGAGGGAGTAAATAACAAACACTCATCAAAACCCATCGCTTGGAAAATGGGCATCCATAAACTTTGAAAGTAATACGGGAAGTTTTAGGAAATATCAATAAAAAAAATATCAACAGTGAGGGGGATGAAGACATGAATTCTAATTTCGCCAAGTGTAGTAGAAGTAGTTGTAGAGCTCTGACCTGTCGTCATCCTGAAGTGAAGGGAAAGTGTTGGTTTATAATTGTCCATCCAATTACCCTTAACTATCCAGCCACACAGGGGCTCCTCCCACTCTCCATCTCACAACACTAGCCAACCTCGAATATAATGAACCAAAATCCTGATAAATCCGGTAATTACAAAGTGGACAATATCATATGACCCAACTGTGCCGTCACGTAGGACGATCATATAATAACTGCGTTTATGTACCACTCAAGTGAAATATGCTTATGACGAACTTTCAAAAGAAATTTCTTTTTCGGTTGATACCATACATTAGAGAACAAAGTGCCTTTGATGCAACTACTTACTGTGATGGCACTACTAAGGTAGACATAATGTTATATGAGGAAATATCTGCCCTGGTCCAGCTCTAACTTTGTCCTTTCCTGCTCGGTTTCAATGTCAAAGATGAGAGGAATGGAATTGGACCAATGTTAAAGAGATATTTACATCACTTTTGAATCTGTTGCATAAATCTCAATGGTATTTTAAATTATATAATACATCTGCTTCTTATATCATTAAAAGTGAATTTAAATATCACAATATTTTTCAATGAAATGATGAATTATCTACTACATGAGCAGTAGTTAATATCCTATCATAGAAAACGTTATTAAACTTTAATGGGTAACTATTATCATAACTATAGAAGTTCATATCTATTTGGTCTACAATAATTCTGAGCAGCTTGTAATATGTTATGGGATTTGATAGGAGAAAGGGAAGCTACACACAAACTCTAACTCGGGTGGTTTATTTCTGCCATTCTCGTACCACAGGCCTAATACATCATGAAACTTTAGTAAGAATAACATAATAATATTTATCATATTTATTATACTTAATAGCTGTTTCCCGTGTCAGCGCGGTAGCGCCAAGAAACAGACAGAACGGCCGATACACACACACACACACACACACACACACACACACATATATATATATATATATATATATATATATATATATATATATATATATATATATATATATATATAAACGCCCATACACGTCATATACATAAATATACATATCAACATAAGCATACATATACATACACATATACAGACATATATATGTATATACACATGTACATATTCATACTTGCTAAAGAATTTTTTTTTTTGCCTTTTCTCTCTCGTGTAATGTAAACTTAAAAAAAAAAAGGCGAACCATGCCATTCTGCAATATATTTCGAGTTTGAAATACACCGGTATCAAAGGCATGTATGTTCTGACTTACCCCTTAACAAAATAGGAAAATAGAATTAGATTTGCATAAATGAGAACTTTTTTTGGTCAAAAGTAAGTGATGCAACTTGAAATTTCGAAAATACTAATAATAATTAGCATAAATCAATGCAATTCTAACAAATGCGCTCACTCACCTTATCCCAAAATCTTCCTCTAGCACTCTTCTGTATATCCCTATGTTGTAATCGACCATCTCTAGCACAGAAAATCAGTTTCATTGGGGATTCCAGCAATGAATACGATAGAGTTTATGCTCTTGTTCTCACTGTGAGGAAACTGACTGTCGATAGCCTGATTAAAATGACCGTTATCAGTGATAACGCAGCCAAAAAAATGTGATTCATCGCTTGCGTGGTCTTGTTTCCAAGGTGAACGCTCTCGCTTAGTAGTTTTTTCTTTTACTTGTATTAATTTTTCAGGTGCCAAGCGATAACATACCATCACAGGACTAGGGTACGGGCAGACAAACTGCCACACAAGACTAAGGCTTAGACAGACAGACGGACGCGCTGGGCTGATGATGCCCGACAGGAAACAAACGTAGAGAGAGAGAGAGAGAGAGAGAGAGAGAGAGAGAGAGAGAGAGAGAGAGAGAGAGAGAGAGAGAGAGATAGCTCTAGTAGACAGGTGAAGACTGTTGCGAGGCTGAAAGGACTTAGCAGCTGGAGTGGTTAAACTCTCCGATTGGGACGGCCTTTCCGCGCCTTTGACAGGGATATGAATCTTAAAACTGTAGCGACTAGTCAGGGATGTTGAATCTGGAAACTAGAAACAGGTCGGGGCTATGGAACCTGGAAACTCTCGCGACTGGTGAGGGCTGCGGAATCGGAAACTCCAGCCACTGGTCAGGGTCATGGAGCCTGTTAAGCTTAGCGTCTTGCCAGGGGTATAGAACTCTGGCGAGTGATCAGGGGTATGGGATCTGTGGTGAATGGTGTGAAGTAGGGTCCCTATGGCAACTGGTCGTCGGTATGGATCATAAAACCTTCAGCAACTGATTGTGGTGCTGTCACACGCCCCTTTGATAGCGATCTTTATTTCCTTGATATTTTGCGCCCCCTACAAACGTGGTTTACCAACGTTACTCACGACGTAAGAAGCACGTACTACGTCACTTGTCACATTAGGTAAGGTGCGTGCCATGAGCGAGTGGGGCCTCAGCCACTGAGAGATCCATCTAGAAGTATCTACACTTTCTTTAACGACTTCGGCGTCCCCTGCAGAAGGCCACACCCTCCTTCGTGTATGTTTAGGTCTCCGGCTGTGGTTGGGGTCATGGAACCTGTAGTATTTCATCATAAGTATGGAGCCTGGAACCTGAAACCTTTGGCGATTTTCCAGGGAAACGGAACCTCTTGTAACTAGCCATGGGTATGGAAGTGACTGTCTCTATTGTAACTAGCCATGGGTATGGAAGTGACTGTCTCTATTGTAACTAGCCATGGGTATGGAAGTGACTGTCTCAATTGTAACTAGCCATGGGTATGGAAGTGACTGTCTCAATTGTAACTAGCCATGGGTATGAAAGTGACTGTCTCAATTGTAACTAGCCATGGGTATGGAAGTGACTGTCTCAATTGTAACTAGCCATGGGTATGAAAGTGACTGTCTCAATTGTAACTAGCCATGGGTATGGAAGTGACTGTCTCAATTGTAACTAGCCATGGGTATGGAAGTGACTGTCTCAATTCATTCACTCTCCCTCCCACGTTACTGCGTCACTCTGTACATCATCAACATAATCTCCTTGTTTACATCGTGCAGGGTTTCCTTATGAGTCTGTTGAAGAATGTTGCAGTTGCTGAACTGCCTGGGCGACAGGACATTCTACAAAATGCTAACAACCACCGGGAGTTGTAGATGTTAATGGCTTAGACTGTTCTATTTCCACCAGCTAAAATCCCCTTCTGAGGTCGAGCTTAAAAAGAATCATCGTCCTTCTTCACTTTGCAAGGACATCCTCAGGTCGGTTGTTCACCGTCAAACTTCATGGTTTTATTATTGAACATTTTGTATCAGACTGAATGAAAAGATTCATCTGGTTCCTTAACAAACACAAACGACGAACGATGATTATCAAAGTCTGACGTAACAGTTCTACTTTCACCAGACTCCCTGGTCTGTACCATGACATGACCCTCACCTTCACCAGACCCCCTGGTCTGTACCATGACATGACCCTCACCTTCACCAGACTCCCTGGTCTGTACCATGACATGACCCTCACCTTCACCAGACTCCCTGGTCTGTACCATGACATGACCCTCACCTTCACCAGACCCCCTGGTCTGTACCATGACATGACCCTCACCTTCACCAGACCCCCTGGTCTGTACCATGACATGACCCTCACCTTCACCAGACTCCCTGGTCTGTACCATAACATGACCCTTACCTTCACCAGACTCCCTGGTCTGTACCATGACATGACCCTCACCTTCACCAGACCCCCTGGTCTGTACCATGACATGACCCTCACCTTCACCAGACTCCCTGGTCTGTACCATGACATGACCCTCACCTTCACCAGACCCCCTGGTCTGTACCATGACATGACCCTCACCTTCACCAGACTCCCTGGTCTGTACCATAACATGACCCTCACCTTCACCAGACTCCCTGGTCTGTACCATGACATGACCCTCACCTTCACCAGACCCCCTGGTCTGTACCATGACATGACCCTCACCTTCACCAGACTCCCTGGTCTGTACCATAACATGACCCTCACCTTCACCAGACCCCCTGGTCTGTACCATGACATGACCCTCACCTTCACCAGACCCCCTGGTCTGTACCATGACATGACCCTCACCTTCACCAGACTCCCTGGTCTGTACCATGACATGACCCTCACCTTCACCAGACCCCCAGGTAGAGGACGGGAGATACAGTCTTATCTCCAAGATATGGGGGTCACTAGGTGCCCAACCCTGGCCATGAACAAACAACAAACAAACGCACAAACCTTGAAAATATTATATAGATTCCCTAACGTTACATGTGACGGTTCGAGACTTGAACTACTGAACAGTAACAGGTTAACATACGACCCTAACAACAAACAGAAACCTAGTTTGCCTTGTGCTCTAACAACAGACAGAAACCTAGTTTGCCTTGTGTTCTAACAACAGACGAAAACCTAGTTTGCCTTGTGTTCTAACAACAGACAGAAACCTAGTTTACCTTGTGTTCTAACAACAGACGAAAACCTAGTTTGCCTTGTGTTCTAACAACAGACAGAAACCTAGTTTGCCTTGTGTTCTAACAACAGACGAAAACCTAGCTTGCCTTGTGTTCTAACAACAGACGAAAACCTAGTTTGCCTTGTGTTCTAACAACAAACAGAAACCTAGTTTGCCTTGTGTTCTAACAACAGACGAAAACCTAGTTTGCCTTGTGTTCTAACAACAGACGAAAACCTAGTTTGCCTTGTGTTCTAACAACAGACGAAAACCTAGTTTGCCTTGTGTTCTAACAACAAACAGAAACCTAGTTTGCCTTGTGTTCTAACAACAGACAGAAACCTAGTTTGCCTTGTGTTCTAACAACAGACGAAAACCTAGTTTGCCTTGTGTTCTAACAACAGACGAAAACCTAGTTTGCCTTGTGTTCTAACAACAGACAGAAACCTAGTTTGCCTTGTGTTCTAACAACAGACAGAAACCTAGTTTGCCTTGTGTTCTAACAACAGACGAAAACCTAGCTTGCCTTGTGTTCTAACAACAGACGAAAACCTAGTTTGCCTTGTGTTCTAACAACAAACAGAAACCTAGTTTGCCTTGTGTTCTAACAACAGACGAAAACCTAGTTTGCCTTGTGTTCTAACAACAGACGAAAACCTAGTTTGCCTTGTGTTCTAACAACAGACGAAAACCTAGTTTGCCTTGTGTTCTAACAACAAACAGAAACCTAGTTTGCCTTGTGTTCTAACAACAGACAGAAACCTAGTTTGCCTTGTGTTCTAACAACAGACAGAAACCTAGTTTGCCTTGTGTTCTAACAACAGACGAAAACCTAGTTTGCCTTGTGTTCTAACAACAGACGAAAACCTAGTTTGCCTTGTGTTCTAACAACAGACAGAAACCTAGTTTGCCTTGTGTTCTAACAACAGACGAAAACCTAGCTTGCCTTGTGTTCTAACAACAGACGAAAACCTAGTTTGCCTTGTGTTCTAACAACAGACAGAAACCTAGTTTGCCTTGTGTTCTAACAACAGACAGAAACCTAGTTTGCCTTGTGTTCTAACAACAGACGAAAACCTAGTTTGCCTTGTGTTCTAACAACAGACGAAAACCTAGTTTGCCTTGTGTTCTAACAACAGACGAAAACCTAGTTTGCCTTGTGTTCTAACAACAGACGAAAACCTAGCTTGCCTTGTGTTCTAACAACAGACAGAAACCTAGTTTGCCTTGTGTTCTAACAACAGACGAAAACCTAGTTTGCCTTGTGTTCTAACAACAGACGAAAACCTAGTTTGCCTTGTGTTACAAAAATAAACCACAATATTACATGAGCGAGTGTGAGTGGTAAAGAACATTTGGCAACGAACTGACTGACAAGAAATGACTAAAATTCAATATTGTGCAATTATTGTAGCTATACTTATTTTCTGCCCATCTGCTAGAACGTATATGAATGTATGACACCAGGCAATGTATGAATGCCTGACACCAGGCCATGTATGAAGGTATGACACCAGGCCATGTATGAAGGTATGACACCAGGCAATGTATGAATGCATGACACCAGGCCATGTATGAAGGTATGACACCAGGCCATGTATGAAGGTATGACACCAGACCATGTATGAATGTATGACACCAGGCAATGTATGAAGGTATGGCACAGACCATATATGAAGGTATGACAGCAGACACTGTACGTTATCTCCCAGGCTACGTACGAAGGCTGTAACAAAGCCGGGTGCATGAGGACCCTGGTCGCTGCCAGACTCCCAACAGCCAGTCATACAAGATGTGATTTTTTTCCCCCTATGATGAACAGTGTGGAGGAGCCAGGGGTAGCGAGGGCGGCCCAGCGTTGACCGGTCACAGCGCTGGGTAGGGCTCAGGGCTCAGCCGAGACGCAGCCACCCGTTTCAACACTAGGCTCAGGTGACTGTGCACTGTGACGGTCTGTCATGCTCACGTACTGTGACAATCTGTCATGCTCAGGTATGGAGGGTATTCGAGTACATAGCATTCGAATAGTCATTTCCCTATTAGGGGCGATCATAGCCTAGCGGTAGCGCTCCCGCCTATTGCACAGGAGTCCCGGGTTCGATCCTAGTTGTTGGAGGTTTGTATGTTCTATGAAGGTGCGCGTTCACATGCACTTTGTTCGTATTCATATACCTTCGCGTTGTACAGTTGGGTTCGGTAAATTGCTGGCTGTGTGAGCCTGATGGGAAATGACCGGTGTAGACCCCTTTGCTCACCGACGTGAGACGAAGGGTATTCAAGTACATAGTATTCGAATAGTTATTTCCCTATTAGGGGCGATCATAGCCTAGCGGTAGCGCTCCCGCCTGTTACATCGGGGTCCCGGGTTCGATCCTGGCTGTTGGAGGTTTATATGTTCTATGAAGGTGCGCGTTCACATACACTTTGTTCGTATTCATATACCTTCGCGTTGTACAGTTGGGTTCGGTAAATTGCTGGCTGTGTGAGCCTGATGGGAAATGACCGGTGTAGACCCCTTTGCTCACCGACGTGAGACGAAGGGTATTCAAGTACATAGTATTCGAATAGTTATTTCCCTATTAGGGGCGATCATAGCCTAGCGGTAGCGCTCCCGCCTGTTACATCGGGGTCCCGGGTTCGATCCTAGTTGTTGGAGGTTTGTATGTTCTATGAAGGTGCGCGTTCACATACACTTTGTTCGTATTCATATACCTTCGCGTTGTACAGTTGGGTTCGGTAAATTGCTGGCTGTGTGAGCCTGATGGGAAATGACCGGTGTAGACCCCTTTGCTCACCGACGTGAGACGAAGGGTATTCAAGTACATAGTATTCGAATAGTTATTTCCCTATTAGGGGCGATCATAGCCTAGCGGTAGCGCTCCCGCCTGTTACATCGGGGTCCCGGGTTCGATCCTAGTTGTTGGAGGTTTGTATGTTCTATGAAGGTGCGCGTTCACATACACTTTGTTCGTATTCATATACCTTCGCGTTGTACAGTTGGGTTCGGTAAATTGCTGGCTGTGTGAGCCTGATGGGAAATGACCGGTGTAGACCCCTTTGCTCACCGACGTGAGACGAAGGGTATTCAAGTACATAGTATTCGAATAGTTATTTCCCTATTAGGGGCGATCATAGCCTAGCGGTAGCGCTCCCGCCTGTTACATCGGGGTCCCGGGTTCGATCCTAGTTGTTGGAGGTTTGTATGTTCTATGAAGGTGCGCGTTCACATACACTTTGTTCGTATTCATATACCTTCGCGTTGTACAGTTGGGTTCGGTAAATTGCTGGCTGTGTGAGCCTGATGGGAAATGACCGGTGTAGACCCCTTTGCTCACCGACGTGAGACGAAGGGTATTCAAGTACATAGTATTCGAATAGTTATTTCCCTATTAGGGGCGATCATAGCCTAGCGGTAGCGCTCCCGCCTGTTACATCGGGGTCCCGGGTTCGATCCTAGTTGTTGGAGGTTTGTATGTTCTATGAAGGTGCGCGTTCACATACACTTTGTTCGTATTCATATACCTTCGCGTTGTACAGTTGGGTTCGGTAAATTGCTGGCTGTGTGAGCCTGATGGGAAATGACCGGTGTAGACCCCTTTGCTCACCGACGTGAGACGAAGGGTATTCAAGTACATAGTATTCGAATAGTTATTTCCCTATTAGGGGCGATCATAGCCTAGCGGTAGCGCTCCCGCCTGTTACATCGGGGTCCCGGGTTCGATCCTAGTTGTTGGAGGTTTGTATGTTCTATGAAGGTGCGCGTTCACATACACTTTGTTCGTATTCATATACCTTCGCGTTGTACAGTTGGGTTCGGTAAATTGCTGGCTGTGTGAGCCTGATGGGAAATGACCGGTGTAGACCCCTTTGCTCACCGACGTGAGACGAAGGGTATTCAAGTACATAGTATTCGAATAGTTATTTCCCTATTAGGGGCGATCATAGCCTAGCGGTAGCGCTCCCGCCTGTTACATCGGGGTCCCGGGTTCGATCCTAGTTGTTGGAGGTTTGTATGTTCTATGAAGGTGCGCGTTCACATACACTTTGTTCGTATTCATATACCTTCGCGTTGTACAGTTGGGTTCGGTAAATTGCTGGCTGTGTGAGCCTGATGGGAAATGACCGGTGTAGACCCCTTTGCTCACCGACGTGAGACGAAGGGTATTCAAGTACATAGTATTCGAATAGTTATTTCCCTATTAGGGGCGATCATAGCCTAGCGGTAGCGCTCCCGCCTGTTACATCGGGGTCCCGGGTTCGATCCTAGTTGTTGGAGGTTTGTATGTTCTATGAAGGTGCGCGTTCACATACACTTTGTTCGTATTCATATACCTTCGCGTTGTACAGTTGGGTTCGGTAAATTGCTGGCTGTGTGAGCCTGATGGGAAATGACCGGTGTAGACCCCTTTGCTCACCGACGTGAGACGAAGGGTATTCAAGTACATAGTATTCGAATAGTTATTTCCCTATTTGGGGCGATCATAGCCTAGCACTAAGCGTACCCGACTACCACGCAAAAGATCCTGGGTTCGAATTCTGACTGTTGGAGGGCATTATGTCTTCTATGAAACTGCGTGTTCACAGGTATTTAGGATGGAGAGTGCAGAGAGCAGTGGCCAGTTAAGGAGTGAGGGAAGTAAAGTATATTGACGATCACTTCTTATGAAGACTCCTGAGCCGTTCTCACGAGATCATATGAGATGCTCAGAAGAAATCATATGGCGGTGAAATGTCTCTCTCCCTCAGTCAACTCCATCCTTCAACAAACGTCTCTCCAACCTTCTACTTCTCTACCTCCCTCTCTTCACCTTCCTCCATCATTTCCACCTTCATTTCTCTCCCTCCACCTTCGTGTCTCTCACTTACGTCCACCCTGGTTCTTCCTGCTGTTCTCCACCCGCGTCTGTAGCTGTCTGCTCCCCAGCGTGCCGTCTCCTACTGACCAATGAGGTACCTGAAGCTAAATCTTCTCCAGATATCTTTATCTCCCTACACAACTCTCTCCACTCTCCAGACTAACACCACTCTCACCTACACGCTCCAGTGCACTCTTCTTCCACTCACCTTTCTCCTCACCTTCCTCATCCTCTTCATATGATCATTGATCATCTCAAGATTCATTTTCTTTTAAATTCTTCTTTTCTCTGCTCCAGATCTTCCTCTCACATTCTACAGTGAGCGACGCGACACGGGCTAATATGCCCCAGTCAGAGGCCGTCTCTCCCACTCCAAACCCGAATTTGACAGTAATTTGCATCTTGTAGTATTTCCATCACTGGAGTATCACTCCACCTCGACCTTCCATCACTAGAGTATCACTGCACCTCGACCTTCCATCACTGGAGTATCACTGCATCTCGACCTTCCATCACTGGAGTATCACTGCACCTCGACCTTCCATCACTGGAGTATCACTGCACCTCGACCTTCCATCACTGGAGAATCACTGCACCTCGACCTTCCATCACTGGAGTATCACTGCACCTCGACCTTCCACTTCCCGGCGTCAGGGAAGCTCATCTATTAATGGCTTCTTCTTCATCTGCAAACTTGTCTAGTCTTCCGTAGACCTCCAGCCACTTGTCCGTCTCCATCACCTGTGTACCACAACCTCCAACCATTGTACTGCCCAACACTCTGTGAGTTTCTCATATCTTCCACCATCACAAACAGTCTCTGAGGAGCCCACTGGTGTGTTGCTGTGTGTATTCTTTTGTATTTTGTAACCCGTCACCATCCAGTTGCGCATCGCACATCACATCTCACACACTCAAACTCCTCTCTATACTTTTGGTCCAATGATTTATAGTTTCCTGTTTTACACACAATTCCAAATTCCTCAGACACATTCTGACATTGTACCACACATTGCACCATCAATCATGCGCCTCACTTACCATCCTTGTCCCTGCTGTGATGGTCATCAGCCTCTCTCATACAGAAGCAACACACACGGACACGAAGAACAGGACCTGTGCACGGTGTACCGCCAACATCGCAAGAAGAACGCTAGGGTTTTGTCGCCAAAGAAATAACTATCCAGAGTTAGTACAGGTACGTACGTACACACGGTACAGGTACGTACGTACACAAGGTACAGGTACGTACGTACACAAGGTACAGGTACGTACGTACACACGTTACAGTGAAAAAAAAATATCTTACCGGATGGTTCTGACTGGTGTTGCCTCGCTAGGCTTCGTTCAGTTTGAATGTGAGACAAAGTTTCCAGTAATTACGGTCGCCCACTCAATTGTAATTTCCATCGAAATATGAAATCAATATAGAATTGATCATTGCAAATGGCGGGAATCATCGTCAGCAACTGGTATATTATAGTATCCTGAAAGCATGGCTACCAATGTGTGGCCAAACCAATGGGTAATTCTTAAAATACTTCATATGTCGTGTCATATTGTTTCACACAAAAGGTGTTAACATATTTTTTTACCGTGTGTATGAGAGGAGAGGGGCCGGCTAGACGACTGTAGTGATGATACCTCCTCAACATGCACCCAGAGTAACGGATTTCGCTCACTGGAACACCAGCCAGGCAACCCACGCGTCAAGGACGGAAGCGGAAATCATCTTTTTTCACGTAGAAGATCAAAACTTGACGTTTGAGAGAGAAAACTGGACAAGAGAAATATTGATCACGTTGTGGCCAGGGAGTCTGACGCCTGACAATGTATTACGCAGAGTTTGTGAAGGCACTTGGACGAGGTAGATGGTGAGGGTTGATCTAAGACGATGAAGGCGACCCACACGAAACCAGGCCACATCACGAGACGATCCGCGACGTAGGCGTGGTGGTGACCACGACGCAGGCGTGGTGGTGACCACGACGCAAGCGTGGTGGTGACCACGACGTAGGCGTGGTGGTGACCACGACGCAGGCGTGGTGGTGACCACGACGCAGGCGTGGTGGTGACCACGACGCAAGCGTGGTGGTGACCACGACGTAGGCGTGGTGGTGACCACGACGCAGGCGTGGTGGTGACCACGACGCAGGCGTGGTGGTGACCACGGCATCATCCACACCAGCAGAAGCTCTGGACACCCATTCACTGTCCTCCCCGTCATCACCTGATCCTCGTGTTGATGATGATGACTGAGGCACACAAGACGCACGCACAGGTCAGCTGAAGGATGTACGTTTTGCAGATGACCAGAAGGAAAGAGTTAGTGAGGTAAGAGCTGGTCCACGGACGCCTCACGTAACACCGTAAACAACACAACAAATGACTGGTGTACGAAGGTAACCGACAGATGAACAGTGTGCAGTACTACGGACTGGTACATGACTGGTTACTGGTTCTGGTCCCCTAACTTTCACAGGTAATCCCTTGTAATCTAAAATGATACTTTGAATAATTAACTGACCAATAAAATTTTTCCACGTGTGATGTAGAATAAAAATCTGACCGTACAATCGTGTTCTAAATGTTCAAATTCACCTAGATACACCCTGACCTGCTCACACCATAACACAGAATACAGAATTCACGTTTCATATCGGTAACTGGTCTGTAACCCTGTGCGCATGTAACAAACATCTGACTCCACCGTTATTTTGTATTTGTGAAAATACAGACAAATGTACTTTGACCTACCTACAGCACAGTGACTGCAAAAAGAAGTATCGGTAAACAACCAAATTCACAAGAAATCTATCGAAATCCCAGAGCACTGCAGCTGGATCGAGTAAACACGTCTCTAGAACGGCTGGAGCCCATGAAGGAGGAGCATGGAGTATGACCATGAAGGAGGAGCATGGAGTATGGCCATGAAGGAACACATGAACATGGAGATTCTGTTGGAAAGGACGACTATTAAGTGATTACGACCTAACAACACCTCACCTTAATGACGGGGGTTGACTGGAACAACAATTTTCTTAACAACGAGAGATCAGCTGACACCAGAGTGAATGATGGTGGCTATTTTGATGACGAGACTTTCTTGGTAAATGGTATCATCACAGGATCCTCCAGCCGTGTACACAGGCAGCGAGGAGGCTCTGCCTTCCAGCAGCGCCCACCAGGAGGCACTGAGGTACGTCAGGCACGACAATGTGGCGGGAATTGCTTCCCAAACAGACGGTCAGTCACGGTCCACAGACGTAGTAGCATCGTGCATCTACAGCGCAGGGTCTGCGTCTGGCCAGTCACAAATGCCAGACGTGCAGTCAACCCCGACATCCCTGTGGCCTTCACTGTCTCTCCCTATACCTGGCATTGAGGGGAGGATGAACACCTGGGCTGACTGTGAGCCGACTAACGCGCCTAGGATTCGAAGCCGGGCGGGCCAATGTGTGATTTCATAGTGAGCAATGCTGACCGCTACACTTGCAGAAGCCACTCTTGTGGGAGGGTTTCGAGTGGGGATCTTGCATCATGAGGTCAGTTGTGGCATGTCTATGGTAATGGGAGCAGCCCCTCCTACTGGTCACATAGAGAATGTCTGTAAGTGTACAGCACGTCCTCCGTAAGGTGTCACTTTTCCTAACTTAGCGGCTCCTGACTTACCTACAACATGGTATAATACCATACGTATCAAGGCTCAGCTCATCCCACTCAGGTACTTGAACACTGGATGAATCTCACGCTCGTCATTTGAATCAACGTATCGAAATATGTATAATACACTGCCCAGGATTCCTTAATGCATAAATGTACTCTTATTCCCTTCTGGTTATATATGAAATGCTTACACGATCGCCACTACCACCTGGACATCTCCTGCGTACCACTAGTTAGAAACCACTGCTGAAACATCCAGGTGACTGCAATGTCTGAGTGGTGTCATATCGTCTCTCAGTCTCCTAACTCTCTGTCATCCTCCAGTCTGAAGCTACGTGAGTCTCCATGTCCACGAACCACATTGCCCGATCGTCGTCTGGTCCGTCTCCACTCTGCCACCAAGCTGTGGTGGTGTTCTGCATTCATCGACCAGTCTTCCTCTCAGTGTGTGACGGTGTGTCCCCGCCATCTAATCACTTGACCGTGACACAAGCCACACATCATACCTCGAGCAGTGGCAGCAGACGGTCAAGTGCCACATGGCTGAGGTTATGGCAAACTTGTTTCAAGTTGTTTTAAACGCATCATAGTTCCCAGGGTCGATCTCCTGTTTCTTCACCTTAACATTCCAGATGTGACTTCAAGAACTGTACATCCAGCAGTAATGGTCGGTCCTCACTCCCTCCTACAGGTGAAGCAGTCAGTAATGTGTGCTCGGATTATCCACAATGGTTTGGTCTTCCTCTGTCCCTGTACTGGTAGTGTAGCTTGAACACTGCCGGGGTCTGATCTCTCATGTTCTGTCTGACCTGCTACACGGGAGTGGACACAAGGACACTCCTACACCCCTCAGACACGCAGGGGTGAAGCACAGACGGACCCTACCAGTCCTACGCCCTTCAGACAGGCAGGGGTGACGCACAGACGGACTCTACCAGTCCTACGACCCTTCAGACAGGCAGGGGTGACGTACAGACGGACTCTACCAGTCCTAAGCTCCACAAGAGGGTATGAATATTGCATGTGTGCCTGACGCCACGAGACTCGCATCTTGCATCTGTTCATCGCCACTGAGATAATATCAGCCAGACAGGAGCATCAGACTCGTGGTTTCAGACACAAGTCTTTGATATTAGATCCGATCCGCTTCAGGCTGACGCTCTCCCTCTTATAGCTTAGATATTAAACAGAATACGTTACTCTATATTACCGAACTGTCCCACCCACCTACACATCCTCCCTGAGGGGCTAGTCCATACAATGGGTACCTGACAGGGTAGTGTGTGTGTGTGCGTGTGTGTGTGTGTGTGTGTGTGTGTGTGTGTGTGTGTGTGTGTGTGTGTGTGTGTGTGTGTACATGAGTAAAGACATGGTACATATATATACAAGGTTAAGAGACGAGGCAACACCAAAGTAAAACTCTCTCCCCCAACACACAAATAGTAATGACACACTCACACACACACACACACACACACACACACACACACCACACACACACAAACACACACACACAAACACACACACACACACACACACACACACAATGTTCTTCTGTTACCTCAACATGTCCCTCACATAACACCCAGACACCTCCTCCCACATCTTTCTTCATGATCTCCTCTGCATGAGGGTAACACCACACCTTGCTAACTGCTTTCTATCCATTTCCTCATCATGTATTTCCTGTCACCTGTACCTTTGTGTGGCATCCTTCCGTCTGCCTGTCACCTGTACCTGTGTGTGGCATCCTTCCGTCTGCCTGTCACCTGTACCTGTGTGTGGCATCCTTCCGTCTGCCTGTCACCTGTACCTTTGTGTGTGGCATCCTTCCGTCTGCCTGTCTCCTGCACCTGTGTGTGGCATCCTTCCGTCTGCCTCCATGTCCTGCATCCTGCACCTGCTCATTCCACCCAGCCATCAATCTGGTCCACTTGCATCTCCCTCCTCGCCCGTGGTCATGTCCTTGATTTCTCCACCCACATGTTCCTCGCTACAATACATATTCCTCATCCAATCTATTATCCAGACGTTCATTTAATGTCTCTTAGTAATCGCAGAAAAACAGAACAACGAGTGAGACAATGAAAAGAGAAGATAAGAAACTGAGACACAGAAGAAATGAAAAATCCAGGTCGTGGGGACTTGGGTCGAGCGTTTGATATCTTAGACTAATGTTTCTCATTCCAATTGTAATAACTTCCCATCACACAGCTTCCTGCCTTATGTCTTCTCCAGCCACCACTGGCACATCCCAGACCCTCATCAACTCTCTCTCTCTCTCTCTCTCTCTCTCTCTCTCTCTCTCTCTCTCTCTCTCTCTCTCTCTCTCTCTCTCTCTCCTGCCTGTCAGCCATTCTTCTTGGGTTCTGGCGTCTACAATAGCGACGACTCACAATGTCACACCCACACAACTGCTCCGGGACTTGAAAGTATCAAGAGACACACGAGGCGTATCTACTTTTGTTTGTTTCCCACAATCATCATGTCCTCTCTCTCTCTCTCTCTCTCTCTCTCTCTCTCTCTCTCTCTCTCTCTCTCTCTCTCTCTCTCTCTCTCTAGCTATCTCCACACTCTCGCTCGTCTTCTGCTCTACCTTGTTGACGTTTTTTCTCCCTCTCTCCAACTTGAGCCCACCTCCTCACCTCCCCTTCTTCCTCTCCACCCTCCCTCCATCTTGTCTTCTTCAACTGCAAATTCTTCCTTCATTCTTCCCTCGTCTACGATCCATTTTTCACTCCACCTCTACCCCATATCTTCATCCTAGCCAGACCACAACTGTCTCCACTTACCCACCACAGCTGAGTGTCTGTGGTGGGGATGTGTGTGCCCCAGCCACAGCTGAGTGTCTGTGGTGGGGATGTGTGTACCCCAGCCACAGCTGAGTCTGTGGTGGGGATGTGTGTGCCCCAGCCACATCTGAGTGTCTGTGGTGAGGATGTGTGTGCCCCAGCCACAGCTGAGTGTCTGTGGTGGGGATGTGTGTGCCCCAGCCATAGCTGAGTGTTTGTGTGAGGGTCGGTCGCGCGTGCTACATCAGTGTCAGAACTCGCCCACTAAAACATCCCAGGTTGAAGGACGCCCATTCCCTCCCACCACTGGGCTACCGGGGTAGTGTGTTTCTCTGCCCACTTACTGCCTGACCTGAGAGCGTCTCCGCCATGCACGGTGTGGCAGACCACTCGGGGTTCCAGTCCATGCGTGGCACAGTGGTGACTCCTGTGTGGCATGTGACACAGTGGTGTTTCTCTCTTAGTGGCACAGACGAGTGGACACAGGTATCCTGCATGACCTGGGGAGGAGTGGACACATATCCTGCATGACCTGGGGAGGAGTGGACACAGGTATCCTGCATGACCTGGGGAGGGGTGGACACATCCTGCATGACCTGGGGAGGAGTGGACACAGATCCTGCGTGACCTGGGGAGGAGTGGACACACATCCTGCATGACCTGGGGAGGGGTGGACACACATCCTGCATGACCTGGGGAGGAGTGGACACAGATCCTGCGTGACCTGGGGAGGAGTGGACACACATCCTGCATGACCTGGGGAGGAGTGGACACACATCCTGCATGACCTGGGGAGGAGTGGACACAGATCCTGCGTGACCTGGGGAGGAGTGGACACACATCCTGCATGACCTGGGGAGGGGTGGACACACATCCTGCATGACCTGGGGAGGAGTGGACACAGGTATCCTGCATGACCTGGGGAGGGGTGGACACACATCCTGCATGACCTGGGGAGGGAGTGGCTGGTATGTAGTGTAGGTGGAGGGAGTTCTACACCCGTGGGATCCCATCTCGACTGTCTCACAAGTTATTCAACTTATTCATGTTTCATTCATTCACAGTTTCGTTATTCACCTGATCTAGCTACAGCTCCGGCAGCACCCGAGTTCATCATTTACATATATGGGTTAGAAACCTCAACATTGTGACCAAGTCTCCCCTAACTCTTCTCTTTTCCATAATGGACAATATTGTCGTGCTGTAGCTACGGGTGGGTACAAGGGCCACCTGTAACACCTCCTCACACCCAGCGTCCTGCTGTGTGTGGGCAAACCTTTCAGTGTTTCGTCTTCATACTCCACTACATGACCGACCTTAGGTTGAACTTCATAATGTCTGACCAACCCTGGAACTGGATTATGTCCCTTTGTGATGTGATGCAGTCCTCGCTAAGCCTCACTTCTCTCATGACCTTGTCATCATCCGCAAACCTAATCAGGTGGTACATGACTGCTCCTCTGGTAACTCATTTACATAAGATAAACGACAGTAACTGTCCTAAGGTCTAACCCTGCGGTACGCCACTAGTAAACTTAACCCACGTAAAGAAAACATCTTCCACGTTATTACAGGCTTCTACTTCGATCATCTTCAACCCTAGTGAAGGATTCTCACCCTTATACCAGCCTGGGTTGACTGGCATGTAGTCTGGCTTGCAAACATGACTGGTATGTGACTTGTTAGTATGTGGGGTGATTGATACGCGAGCCGCTAGTGTGTGTGAGCTGTGTAGGGTGAGGAGTGACTGGATGGCATCTGTACTAGGCGGTGTGGGTACCGGGCGAGTGGTATGTGGGCTGACGGGTTTGGGAAGTCGTCGGTGTGTGGGCTGGCCGAAGTGTGGGCTGGCTAGTGTGTGGGCTGGCTGGTGCAGGTGTCAGGAGGGCGAGGGCGCCTCAGTGTGTGTTGTGGCGGTGTTGGGACGTGAGCCGAGCGGAGACTAGCGCCTTCCTCGCTCTTCACTGTTGGTTAGTAGTGTGTTCATGTGATCACTGTTGTGGTGTCTCACATTGTGTTCTTCTGTTGCCCCGACCTCACGGCTGCTGATCACGCTGACTAGCGATTTAAGTCTCTTGTGTCGAACAGAAAGAAAAAATAAGAGTTTGCAACGTGCGTGTGTGTCGCAAATACGGCCACATGCAACAAGTGGAAAGTGAAATTGTTCCTTGTGTTCTTGAAGACTTCATCTGGAATGTCGGTGTCGCCTGTGAGGCCAGGCATGGCTTGAGGATCAAATGCTACTTGGACGTCACTGTTTGCGACCTGAACACGAGAACGGGAAAAGAACAAACAAAAGGAACAGTTTCTGTTCCTTCAGTTGCTTCCGTTGTTACTTCACGATTACATTTGACGTCCACAACGGCCACAAATCATGATTGACCCGCGAGTGAATAAATGTTGACAGGACGCACGTCCGTTTACTGGCCGGATAACATCCTCGTCTCCCAGCCGGATAACATGCTCGTCTCCCGGCCGGGTACTGTCGAGCTGAAGACCATCCGAACAACGGTACACTGACACCCAGCACCCAGACAACGGTACACTGATACCCAGCACCCAGACAACGGTACACTGATACCCGGCACAGTATTAGGGCCGACTTGTGGGGGACTGAGTGTTGTATGTGGGTGACTGAGTGTTGTATGTGTGGGGGACTGAGTGTTGTATGTGGGTGACTGAGTGTTGTATATGTGGGTGACTGAGTGTTGTATGTGTGGGTGACTGAGTGTTGTATGTGTGGGTGACTGAGTGTTGTATGTGTGGGTGACTGAGTGTTGTATGTGGGTGACTGAGTGTTGTATGTGTGGGTGACTGAGTGTTGTATGTGTGGGTGACTGAGTGTTGTATGTGGGTGACTGAGTGTTGTATGTGTGGGTGACTGAGTGTTGTATGTGTGGGTGACTGAGTGTTGTATGTGTGGGTGACTGAGTGTTGTATGTGGGTGACTGAGTGTTGTATGTGTGGGTGACTGAGTGTTGTATGTGTGGGTGACTGAGTGTTGTATGTGTGGGTGACTGAGTGTTGTATGTGGGTGACTGAGTGTTGTATGTGTGGGTGACTGAGTGTTGTATGTGGGTGACTGAGTGTTGTATGTGTGGGTGACTGAGTGTTGTGGGGAGTGTGTCAGGAGTGTGTGTGGGTGACTGAGTGTTGTATGTGGGTGACTGAGTGTTGTATGTGTGGGTGACTGAGTGTTGTATGTGGGTGACTGAGTGTTGTATGTGTGGGTGACTGAGTGTTGTATGTGTGGGTGACTAAGTGTTGTATGTGTGGGTGACTGAGTGTTGTATGTGGGTGACTGAGTGTCGTATGTGGGCGAATGAGTGTTGTATGTGTGGGTGACTGAGTGTTGTATGTGGGCGAATGAGTGTTGTATGTGTGGGTGACTGAGTGCTGTAGGAAGTGTTTCAGGAGTGTGTGTGGGTGACTGAGTGCTGTGGGGAGTGTTTCAGGAGTGTGTGTGGGTGACTGAGTGTTGTGGGGAGTGTTTCAGGAGTGTGTGTGGGTGACTGAGTGTTGTATGTGGGTGACTGAGTGTTGTATGTGTGGGTGACTGAGTGTTGTATGTGTGGGTGACTGAGTGTTGTATGTGGGTGACTGAGTGTTGTATGTGTGGGTGACTGAGTGCTGTGGGGAGTGTTTCAGGAGTGTGTGTGGGTGACTGAGTGTTGTGTGTGGGTGACTGAGTGTTGTATGTGGGCGATTGAGGGTTGTGGGGAGTGTTTCATGAGTGTGTGTGGGTGACTGAGTGTTGTGTGTGTGTGTGTGTGTGTGTGTGTGTGTGTGTGTGTGTGTGTGTGTGTGTGTAAGATGTATCATCCAGATGATCACGGCTGTCACACCTTGGTGTGTGTGGGGGGGGGGGGCGTTGAGTTGCCAAGTGTTGCATTACGCGACCGCCAGGACGTGTTGCCATATCCAAGCACCCGCCGTGGCTGTGTGGGTCCTATGACAAAAGCAGAAGAGAGAGAGAGAGAGAGAGAGAGAGAGAGAGAGAGAGAGAGAGAGAGAGAGAGAGAGAGAGAGAGAGAGAGAGAGAGAGAGAGAGAGAGAGAGAGAAATTTAGGCACCTGGTAGAGAGAGGAGTGAGGAAGAGAGGCGAGTGTTTTGGGATAAAATGAGTGAGTGTGCCAGCAATTTTGATGCGAGGGATCGAACATGACAGACAAGCGAACCGAACGTAAGAGTGACTGATGTGGCAGTTGAGTGTATATCTTGGGGCGGAAGGGTATCCAAGATGAGTGAAAATGGAGTGCAGATGGTGGAGTTGTGTGCTGAAAAGAGATTGGTGATTGGGGCAATCTTCTTTCAGAAAAGTGGACATACATAAACACACGTGTGGTGTGTGGGGTCAATAGTGGGGGGACATTACGTCCCAGGTGCTAGGCGCGCTAGGCAGGGACTCCTGGGTGTACATATGCTGAGAAGGACAGCTGAGGGAACGTTTGACCGTGACCTGGAGGAGCTGAGGACGAGAGGTCGTAGAAGGTCTTGGGGAAGAGGCTTCTGTGTGAGGCGATGCTGGAGGAGACTGAGTGAAGAATGACACACGGGGAGATTAAGGCACAGTGTTGGCGTGTGTCATGACTGGAAGGTGTGTATGTATATGGAAGTGATGCTCACACGGGAGACGTGCGTGGCATGGTTGCCCGTATTCAAGAACATTACGACGGACGATTAACTTGACGAAGACGACGAAGCTTCGCATCGTCGTGTTCACGAACGCGGTAATGCGACGGAGGTCGACGCTGATTGGCTGGCTGGTGTGACTATGTGATGAATTTACTGCAACGTTGCAAAGGCGGTTCAGGCAAGGGCACGGTCCTCCATGTGATGGGACGGTACGACGGGAAATAATTGCTAACAATGACATATTTTACATCTTGAATGATCATGTAGGCATTAAACACATTTGAAAATATTATCATCTTAATTTCAAGCGATGGTAATTCGGATAAAAGTTACAGGAAACTACTTTTCCGAGACTGGCGCGAGTCTTACCGCCACTGGAGAATGTAGTCCTTGACGGTTTTGCCCAAGACTACATTCTCCAGTGGCGGTAAGACTCACACAAGTCTCGGTAAAGTAGTTTCCTGTAACTTTTAATCGAACTGCCGTCTCCTTAGCACACGAGGCTACAGTTACTGGAGGTGCGGGGTACAAGGTACAAGGTACAGGGGGCGTGAGGGTACAAGGTACAGGGGGAGGGAGGGAGGGGGAGGGGGGCCCTCATTCTTATGTTATTGCTGTGTGCAGGTAACCCACGCCAAGTTTATGGTGCACCCATGCTCATCCTGTGGGCGGTAGCGCAAAATGATTACAGGGGTCACAAAGGGTCATAGTCAGACCCCAGTGGACGTTACACCAGTGGGTTGGTGTTACATAGGATGTTACACCAGTGGGTTGATGTTACATACGACGTTACACCAGTGGGTTGATGTTACATACGACGTTACACCAGTGGGTTGATGTTACATAGGCTGTTACACAGTTGATATGTGGTATATGCTTCTTTCCACACATTACATAGTTTCATGTGGTAATGTTTACCTCTGACACTATTTCAGGGACATATAGAGACTTCAATGGCCAGTAGATAGTGATCCACACACACACACACACACACACACACACACACACACACACACACACACACACACACACACACACATACACACACACCACACACACACACACACACACACACACACGCACACACACACACACATTAATATTCTCTGGAACAATTAGATGTCAGCACATCATTAAAGAGGTCGGCACATCCTAGAAAAGGACAATACATTCCAGCAGAGGTCAACACATTCCAGCAGAGGTCAACACATTCCAGCAGAGGTCGACACATTCCAGCAGAGGTCGACACATTCCAGCAGAGGTCGACACATTCCAGCAGAGGTCGACACATTCCAGCAGAGGTCGACACATTCCAGCAGAGGTCGACACATTCCAGCAGAGGTCAACACATTCCAGCAGAGGTCAACACATTCCAGCAGAGGTCGACACATTCCAGCAGAGGTCGACACATTCCAGCAGAGGTCAACACATTCCAGCAGAGGTCGACACATTCCAGCAGAGGTCGACACATTCCAGCAGAGGTCGACACATTCCAGCAGAGGTCGACACATTCCAGCAGAGGTCAACACATTCCAGCAGAGGTCAACACATTCCAGCAGAGGTCAACACATTCCAGCAGAGGTCAACACATTCTAGCAGAGGTCGACACATTCCAGCAGAGGTCAACACATTCCAGCAGAGGTCGACACATTCCAGCAGAGGTCAACACATTCCAGCAGAGGTCGACACATTCCAGCAGAGGTCGACACATTCCAGCAGAGGTCGACACATTCCAGCAGAGGTCAACACATTCCAGCAGAGGTCAACACATTCCAGCAGAGGTCGACACATTCCAGCAGAGGTCAACACATTCCAGCAGAGGTCGACACATTCCAGCAGAGGTCGACACATTCCAGCAGAGGTCGACACATTCCAGCAGAGGTCAACACATTCCAGCAGAGGTCAACACATTCCAGCAGAGGTCAACACATTCCAGCAGAGGTCAACACATTCTAGCAGAGGTCGACACATTCCAGCAGAGGTCAACACATTCCAGCAGAGGTCGACACATTCCAGCAGAGGTCAACACATTCCAGCAGAGGTCGACACATTCCAGCAGAGGTCGACACATTCCAGCAGAGGTCGACACATTCCAGCAGAGGTCAACACATTCCAGCAGAGGTCAACACATTCCAGCAGAGGTCGACACATTCCAGCAGAGGTCAACACATTCCAGCAGAGGTCGACACATTCCAGCAGAGGTCAACACATTCCAGCAGAGGTCAACACATTCTAGCAGAGGTCGACACATTCCAGCAGAGGTCAACACATTCCAGCAGAGGTCGACACATTCCAGCAGAGGTCAACACATTCCAGCAGAGGTCGACACATTCCAGCAGAGGTCGACACATTCCAGCAGAGGTCAACACATTCCAGCAGAGGTCAACACATTCCAGCAGAGGTCGACACATTCCAGCAGAGGTCAACACATTCCAGCAGAGGTCGACACATTCCAGTAGAGGTCGACACATTCCAGCAGAGGTCGACACATTCCAGCAGAGGTCAACACATTCCAGCAGAGGTCGACACATTCCAGCAGAGGTCGACACATTCCAGCAGAGGTCAACACATTCCAGCAGAGGTCGACACATTCCAGCAGAGGTCAACACATTCCAGCAGAGGTCGACACATTCCAGCAGAGGTCAACACATTCCAGCAGAGGTCGACACATTCTAGCAGAGGTCAACACATTCCAGCAGAGGTCGACACATTCCAGTAGAGGTCAACACATTCCAGCAGAGGTCAACACATTCCAGCAGAGGTCGACACATTCCAGCAGAGGTCAACACATTCCAGCAGAGGTCGACACATTCTAGCAGAGGTCAACACATTCCAGCAGAGGTCAACACATTCCAGCAGAGGTCGACACATTCTAGCAGAGGTCAACACATTCCAGCAGAGGTCGACACATTCCAGCAGAGGTCAACACATTCCAGCAGAGGTCAACACATTCCAGCAGAGGTCGACACATTCTAGCAGAGGTCAACACATTCCAGCAGAGGTCAACACATTCCAGTAGAGGTCAACACATTCCAGCAGAGGTCAACACATTCCAGCAGAGGTCGACACATTCTAGCAGAGGTCAACACATTCCAGCAGAGGTCGACACATTCCAGCAGAGGTCAACACATTCCAGCAGAGGTCAACACATTCCAGCAGAGGTCGACACATTCTAGCAGAGGTCAACACATTCCAGCAGAGGTCGACACATTCCAGTAGAGGTCGACACATTCCTGAGCGAGACTGGTTGTCGTGGAGATCAACATACTGTTATCACTTGATCACCAGAGATGTCGCTGTCTATGATAATCGTTTGACAACATTTACATGGAACTTTGTATACACCTGCAACATTACCTAAGTGATGATTGTTTTGAGTACGATCACTTCTAATGGTTGTTACCTGCAGCAAAATAAGAAGGTTTAGAAGTCTTCAAATATCTACTATGACCAGAAGGTCTAGCAGGAATGGCAGCGTTACAAAGGTCATCACACCTGTCTGCTGTGCTACCTCTTCTTTACTATGGCAACATCGCTTTCCTCCAACACTGTGTTGACACGCAAATAACTTTTTCTTTTCCCACGTGCCTTATGTATCCTGACTTACTGCTCGAGAAGTTTGGGGTTATAGATCCCGTGGAATCTGAAATAACATGTTTATAAATACTGACATTATTAGAGAGTGGTGATGATTGATCAAGTGATGTATATTATAAACATAAACTGCTTATCTATAGATAGTAATGGTAATTTGATGATTAGGACGTACAAAAAGGGAAGAAGCCACCAGCTTCTTTTTCAGTTTTGAATATCATATCTGTCATCAAACCATACAGGTTTTTATATAAATTGAAATGGTTGAATATCTTGTGATCAGAGAGAGAGAGAGAGAGAGAGTCTATCATCAACATAATCCATCAACTCATATCAACACTGTAAACAGGAGACAACAACAGCTGGAGACCCATCGCCATGCCTGCTTGTAAACATGACATCATCTCGAGATACATTATCCATCACACCTGACTTACGAAATTTTATAAGAATATATAACTGACGTGTAAGTCATGTGTGTGTGTGTGTGTGTGTGTGTGTGTGTGTGTGTGTGTGTGTGCGTGGTATATCTCCTAGGAAACAGAGCACATCTTGTATAACAGGACCGTTCGTAAATATTGACTTACAATCACAACTTAGGAATTAGTCTTACTAGTTGTTGGTAATGTTGTCATGTTTTGTTATCTGAAGATGGCCAGGAAAACTGGCGGAAACTCAGGAAAATATTGACATAACGAGAGCGCTGGCATGATTGTGTCTCGTTTTCCTTGTGGCTAACAACATATATATATATATATATATATATATATATATATATATATATATATATATATATATATATCATTTATATATTTTGCTTTGTCGCTGTCTCCCGCGTTAGCGAGGTAGCGCAAGGAAACAGACTAAAGAAGCCCAACCCACCCACATACACATGTATATACATACACGTCCACACACGCACATATACATATCTATACATCTCAACGTATACATATATACACACACACAGACATATACATATATACACATGTACATAATTTATACTGGCTGCCTTTATTCATTCCCATCGCCACCCCGCCACACATGAAATAATAACCCCCTCCCCCCGCATGTGCGCGAGGTAGCGCTAGGAAAAGATAAGAAAGGCAGCATTCGTTCACACGGTCATATTCTTCTCTTTATATATATATATATATATATATATATATATATATATATATATATATATATATATATATATATATATATATATATTATCCCTGGGGATAGGGAGAAAGAATACTTCCCACGTATTCCCTGCGTGTCGTAGAAGGCGACTAAAAGGGAAGGGAGCGGGGGGCTGGAAATCCTCCCCTCTCGTTTTTTTTTTTTTTTTAATTTTCCAAAAGAAGGAACAGAGAAGGGGCCAGGAGAGGATATTCCCTCAAAGGCACAGTCCTCTGTTCTTAATGCTACCTCGCTAATGCGGGAAATGGCAAATAGTATGAAAAGAAAAAGATATATATATATGTATATATATATATATATATATATATATATATATATATATATATATATATATATATATATATATATATAAACAGAAGAATATTTGCTTTTTGGCAGTACACAATCTTAACTTCTGTTATCATGGTAACATATTCAATTTGATTACAGTCAGTTGTAGTCTTCACATATTCTACAGTTACAGTCAGCTGTCCAGATGGTAAGGTCAAACACTACAAGAGTCTACGGGAAAATTATCATGAATGGTCTGTGAAGCAATGTGAGTTGCCAGCTGAATCAATGTGAGTTGCCAGCTGAATCAATGTGAGTTGCCAGCTGAATCAATGTGAGTTGCCAGCTGAATCAGTGTGAATCACCGGCTGAATCAGTGTGAATTATCCCACATGGAAGTTTGATTCGGCGAGAGAGAGAGATGAATGGGCCAGACCAGAGGTCGACTCATCAGGAGGCGAATCCCTCGTTAGTGAGAAGTGAGAACAACAGCTGGTTCAGGTGATCACACAGTGGGGTTGAGTCCACCTGAGTTAAGAGTCCGGTGAGTGAGGAGGAGAGAGAGTGAGTCACACCCACCCAAGGAGCGGCGGCCCGGGCCATATATGGGGTCACTCAGGGTCAACCTGCTCTGCTGCTGCTGCTGCGGCTCTGCTGCTCTGCTTTTCTGCTCTGCTGCAGCAACTGCTCTCCTGCCACTCCAGCAGATCCTTTCCTTCAGGGCGAGAGCATCCTGGAATGAAGGAGGACGAAGCCGCTTTCCAGATCAGTTTCACCCCAGGTTGAGAAGCAGCGTCGCCCCACCACGCTGCTCTCTGCCACTTCTGGGAACAGCACAACTTGGCAGGAAATGACAGCCGACGCCTGGAAATGTCTGCAAGATGACCAAGTGATTCCAGGACGGTCCTAACGCGGACCTGGACGGGACGGCCCCTCGGTGGACCTAGACTGTCCTCCTTCGGGTCTGCAACCAAATCGGGACACAATATATCCCAGACCTGGGCGGCTGGTACGGTCCAGACGGTTGGTAGGGTGTCGACCAGCGCCTTCAGACGGTTCGGAGGGTGTCGACCGGCGCCTCCAGACGGTTGGTAGGGTGTCGACCAGCGCCTCCAGACGGTTGGTAGGGTGTCGACCAGCGCCTCCAGACGGTTGGGAGGGTGTCGACCAGCGCCTCCAGACGGTTGGTAGGGTGTCGACCAGCGCCTTCAGACGGTTGGGAGGGTGTCGACCAGCGCCTCAGACGGTTGGGAGGGTGTCGACCAGCGCCTTCAGACGGTTGGGAGGGTGTCGACCAGCGCCTTCAGACGGTTGGGAGGGTGTCGACCAGCGCCTCCAGACGGTTGGTAGGGTGTCGACCAGCGCCTCCAGACGGTTGGGAGGGTGTCGACCAGCGCCTTCAGACGGTTGGGAGGGTGTCGACCAGCGCCTCCAGACGGTTGGGAGGGTGTCGACCAGCGCCTCCAGACGGTTGGGAGGGTGTCGACCAGCGCCTTCAGACGGTTGGGAGGGTGTCGACCAGCGCCTCCAGACGGTTGGGAGGGTGTCGACCAGCGCCTCCAGACGTACGATCGAGGCTGTACTTATAAAACGAAGGACACATTGTATTACGTCCATAAACATTACTTGTTTATCACAATACGGCCATAAACATTATCTGTTTGGTCATAAACTTTTGCTGTAATTTGATAAACATAATTGTGGCCTTACAAGTGTGGGTGCCATACCATCACACGGAAAATCAATGTTATGAAAGAGTTAAATATAAACTGATACATATATCTTAATAACATATTTAGTTCTTTTGCTCCAGCACAGGCACATACGCACATACATCAAGAACGAGACACAAACACGTACATGCACACACACACACACACACACATGCAGAAAGCTACACACACATCCACACACGTCCTGCCAGACCCAGCCTGGCCCACAGTGTGACTTAGGATGGACAAGAGCCAAGGTCGGCGGTACCAAACAGCGACACATATGCAGCACTTCCCAGGTCTAGCAACTAACAAGACTAACAAATAAGAAATCCCACATCTAATGCCTCACTTTCATGGTCGGACAAACATGAGAGATTATTATAGACAAAATAGCGAACATATCTTGGCTGCTACACCCACTAGCGAGCCACATTACCAGCCAACAACACTGCAGACGTCCAGGCGAGAGGTCACTGTAGCTCAACACTGTACCTTCAATACAGTGGATTCTGTAGCATGCAAGGGTCAGGTACATATTACTGGGAGCGAAATTATACCAAGGGAGAAGGGTGACAGCTGCAGGCTTTGTCTTACCGTGCTCGAGGACAAGTGACACATATACACATGACACATGACACACGTGATACACATGACACAACACACACACATGTGAGACGGACACAGAATACCATATCCTCCACAAGTGTCTCACAAACACCTGGCACACACGTGGCCTATTCACGGTCCAGCCCACTTACGACCCCACCACAAACGCCATCCTGGTCCACGCCCACGACTCACCCCACAGCCAGGTAACGCCGGGAGACTGTCCTCTCTCTCTCTCTCTCTCTCTCTCTCTCTCTCTCTCTCTCTCTCTCTCTCTCTCTCTCTCTCTCTCTCTCTCTCTCTCACCTCCAGCTCAGACAATCCTTCACTCAGGGCGAGTCAGCTGCTGGGGTCGCCAGTAACGTCTTGCGCCAGACGTGTGACCAACTTGGGCACCAAACACTGCGGCCTCGTGTGGCCCGAGTGGCCCCGGGCCACACGCGTGTTGGCCACGTGTTGTGGACGCAACCCGCACTGTATCTTCTCCTCTGTAGAGGTGCTACCGTACTCCGCCTGCTCGAGGTTGTACGGCGAGGTTGCATCATCATCATCAGCTGACGACACAGAGTCCAGTGTTGTGCAAGACCTCTCGCTTCACCGGAGTCCATCTTGTCCTCACTACTGCGTGTAGCGCACCACTGAGGCTGCGTGAATGAAAATAACGATCCCGGCTTGCAACACCTGAACCCTTTCAGACAGAGATCCTGCGGTTATTATGAATGAAATGTTGAGAACACATTTGAAAGAGGCAAAAACCTATGGAAAAAATCTGTTTGCGATCATGTTTCCGTCCCACACGCGAGAAATCCACAGCAGACCTTGTGGACGCCTGTCCCCAGCCTATATTACTAGTCTCTACAGCTCCCTCCCTCCCTCACTCTGCCCCTCCATGATCCCTCCCTCCCTCACTCTGCCCCTCCATGATCCCTTCCTCCCTCACTCTGCCCCTCCATCATCCCTCCCTCCCTCACTCTGCCCCTCCATGATCCCTTCCTCCCTCACTCTGCCCCTCCATCATCCCTTCCTCCCTCACTCTGCCCCGGCCTGGTGTAGCTCAGTGTGGTAACCTTGCCACTCGCTCGTCCGTCATGTTGCCTGGTGCTGGGCCACACCAGCATCAGCACCAGGAGCCGCTGCTGGCCCCGCCACGACCTGCTGGCTCATGTGACGCAGGTGAAAATATGATCAAATAAAAGAGAAGATAGAAAGTGATGTGGTTTGTGATGATTTGTAGTATTAAACATTAAGCTCATACTTACAATGATCGATGTATACATATGTTTCTCTGTTTTATCCACAGGTAAGGAGCTCAACCTTCCCACACAGGAGTGTGGCAGTGGACGACTCAGGTGTTGACAGTGGGAGGCGGAGCGCAACCAACAGGTAAATCCCTCCTGATCTGTGTCTGACGTCCTTCCTTAATGTTACTTCATCATGAACCGTTACATTATATCTCATGACACAGCAGACCAAGCTAACCAAGTGTGGTCCTGACCCCTGGCCAGCCAGTCATGATGGTCCTGACCCCTGGCCAGCCAGTCATGATGGTCCTGACCCCTGGCCAGCCAGTCATGATGGTCCTGACCCCTGGCCAGCCAGTCATGATGGTCCTGACCCCTGGCCAGCCAGTCATGATGGTCCTGACCCCTGGCCAGCCAGTCATGATGGTCCTGACCCCTGGCCAGCCAGTCATGATGGTCCTGACCCCTGGCCAGCCAGTCATGATGGTCCTGACCCCTGGCCAACCAGTCATGATGGTCCTGACCCCTGGCCAGCCAGTCATGATGGTCCTGACCCCTGGCCAACCAGTCATGATGGTCCTGACCCCTGGCCAGCCAGTCATGATGGTCCTGACCCCTGGCCAGCCAGTCATGATGGTCCTGACCCCTGGCCAGCCAGTCATGAGTGCTGTGTATGTACTCATACGTACAGTAAGGGATGGGATTCCTACACTCATGGTGCCTTACCTGTTGTGTGTGGCTGTGTACAGACATATTTGTTATTAATTATTTGTACTGTATGAGGAAGCAGTTTGGTATTCGCTGGGCCTCGTCTCTTAACATTCTGCGCGCGCGCGCGTGTGTGTGTGTGTGTGTGTGTGTGTGTGTGTCAAAACCGAAATATACAAAAATGTCGTATCAGATCCACGCAGGAAGTACGGACGACCGTAAGTGTTGCATTCTTCCTCATGGCAAGTGTGAGTATAAACTACCATGTAGACCGCATGTAGCAGCTCATATACAACCATCTTCTGCTTGGACACGTGAATATAAACCCCATCCAGCACTTCACTCACCTCAACATCATCATGATCACACAACGTTATCATAACATGAGCCATGATATGATATGGTATGGAAGCTTCAGTATTGCAGGAATGTAACCCATGCTAGGCGAGCCTGGGTGACGTCAAACTTATAGAGAAACGCCAGCAGAGAAACTAATGTAAACAGTGTGACGTCACACAGTGACGTCACGTATCTTCCTGACCCAACCCGGACACACACACACACACACACACACACACACACACGGTTCAGCCTGGACCATTGCAGTTCGCCTGGCGAGCTCCCCCTCACACACCACTGAGTCCCACTTTACGTATTCGTTCACTCCACTTGAGGCGTCAGGCGTAATGGCACAAAATGGCGTCTTCCTCACTCGGTGATGATAACTCGTTGCGCATGCGCACTGTGGCTTCATGTGAGAAAATAGCAAAATAAACAGAAGGAATGGACGGAGAACCGTTCCCTGTTGCTGAGGAAACAGATGGACGAAGCTCCATCGCCCCGGCAACCTGCTGTTATCTCCTCCTCCTCCTCCTCACAATCGTTAGTTTCTTCATTCTTTTCCTCAAATAAACTTGTCGTAAAATACATTATCTTGGTGACTGGTTTCCCTCAGTTCGCAGAAGCAGTTCGTCCCTCACCTCACATTCTGCACCATGTGGTTTACTTTCTGTTTACCGTAAACACAGATTGTCTTCCATGACCTCGGTCCTGTTGTCTACTGACACCACTTCCTCGGCGTCCCCCCCCTCACCCCCCACCCCTGTAAACAACCCCTCCACTGCACATACTACCCCCCCCCCTCCCTCCCGGCCCGTCTCCTCCTGTATTATGCACAGTCCAGAACCTCAAACATCCGCCCGGGCTCACACGAGCCAGGCCCGCTGGCTTGCTCGAACCCCATCATCAGACCCACCTCCCACACAATGGCCTGTGCACACGTGTTTACACAGGCCACCTGACGTACCGAACATGTGTGTTAAGGAAGGTCTTTACGAGGAGAGTGGAACCCTGTTATAAGGAACTTCTGACCTTATCATCATGAAAGTTATGGTCTTAAAAACTTCAACTATTTCACATCAATGAAGGTTAATGACAGTATAGTCATTGAACATCGGATGAAGCTGCCTGTTAACGACATCAGTGCTTAACGAGAGACTAACCCACTGGGAACACATGATCGTTTCCTCTCGTTAACCTACCATGACCTCACCAGATGTATACATGTATCACCAGTTACCTGTGAGGGCGACCTGGTTACAGGTCAGCACGTCTTGTGTTACCTGCCTCTCTAGTAACGTGTTTAACTGGTGCTGTTGGTAATAGTAGTAACCAGAGGTAACGGCAAGTGCTCGTAGTAGTAACGACAACAGTAACGGGTGGTAACAGAGAGCAGTGGTAGTGGTAACAACAACAGTAACAGATAACGATGAGTGGTGGTAACATGACCAGTAACAGGCAGTGCTATGGTAGTGGTAACAGTAAGAGAAGGTAGACATGCAGTAACGTAACCATGAGCACTGGTGTTACGTGGCGTTACCCACCTTTGTGGAAAGTGCCAGGGGCGACAACCCACAAGGACGGTCACTGGTCTATAACGTCGCAGACCACAGTCCCTGATGGCCAGTGTGGCTTGCCACTATCTGTAACTCTGTGCTCACTCTTCAGGCGGAACTTAGTGTAACACTGTGTTCCACTAAGGCTCCGTCAGTGTAACACTATGTTCCACTAAGGCTCCGTCAGTGTAACACTATGTTCCACCAAGGCTCTGTCAGTGCAACACTGTGTTCCACTAAGGGTCGGTCAGTACAACACTGTGTTCCACTAAGGGTCGGTCAGTGCAACACTATGTTCCACTAAGGGTCCTTCAGCGGGGTCAGAGGTCATCGTCATGAGGGACGAAGTAGGTCAATGACGTGCCTTAAAGAGAGGGCAAGTTGGTCATGCACACCACACGTCACGTGTCGACGTGTACAGCGGCAGGGAAAAGCTTAATGATCAGTGACGTGACGTCACTGGGGTCGTAGGTCATAACTCGTCAACTGGAAGGAGCAAGAACCATCAATGACGTAGCTGTGACGTCACAGGGAGCCAGGAGAAAGTTACGAGCATCAAGAAATGACGTCATCTCTCCCACTGATAAAGCCGCTCTTTTTGGCATCTTTTCCGCTACCTCAACTTTGCATGATTCAGCATCTAGCCGCCCTCCTCCGCCCCCGCCTCCTCCAGAAGAACCTGTGCCAAGTGTATCACTGCTTCACGCTGGGTCTTCCATGTTGTTCCCCAGGCCTCTGGCTCAGATGGAGTACCTCCTCGAGTCCTGAAGGAGTCTGCCTTGATCCTAGCCTTGCTCGCCCGTCCAGTAAGGCTTTCGCCGTGTCAGGTCTGCTGGCCACCTTCCGTGATACACGTCTCTGGTCTTCGTCTCTCAGAGGTTATGGTGAAACTCTTGACGTGGTCCTGGACGTCCTCGAGGTATATGTATCACCAACGTGGTATATGATTTTGCTTTCTAGACTCACGTCCGTTGGTTTTCCTGCTTCCCTCTGTTCCCCACCGCACACCTTCCTCCCTGGCTGCTCCATGGCTGTAATCGTTGATTGTCTTATCCAATTATTGGCGGTGTTCCTCTGGGTTCTGTTCTATAACCTACTCTCTTTCCTCTCTCCATAAATAGTCTTCTCTTTCTTTATGCTGATGATTCACTTTAAATAATTCAACTCACTTTCCCTCTCCTCCTCCTCCTCCTCCTCCACCTCCTGATAATAATCGTTCATTTTCCCTTCCTGAACGTCTGCCCAAAATGGGGAAGCAGTCGCCTGGCTAAATCTAACGATGTTAAAACATAACGTCTCGCTACATCTATTTCTTGGGGTCTCTCGTGTGCCTCTGTCCAATTTCACAACAGCAGAGTACAACCTTATAATAACATAACCGTGTTCGACATGACCTTATTCTCCACTCTGTCTCCTGGTAACCTCACATAACCGGCATCACAATGTTTGCTTCCTGAACACTGACACTGTCGTACAGGTGACGTAATCAATTTTCTTGTGATTATTTGTTTCACATGTACAGAGGTTCTGTCCGCTCACACACCTGGGGTGGGTGGCTCATCCTCCGCCTCTCTGTTAACCAGAGAGGAGTCACAATTCCTCCGTCTCAAGAATTCTCCTGCCATCACCTCTCTCTCCAACCTTCCTTATCTGTATGTTGCTATACTGCTGCTGCTGCTCTCTCTCTCTCTCTCTCTCTCTCTCTCTCTCTCTCTCTCTCTCTCTCTCTCTCTCTCTCTCTCTCTCTCTCTCTCTCTGTACTTCTGAACCGTTGCTCCGTTTATACAAAAGGTTTGATCCGTCCTTGTATGGAGTACTGCTCCCACATCTGGGGTGGCACTAGCTCTGCATCCTTACTTGACAGAGTTGAGTCGAAAGCAGTCCGACTTATAAACTGTCCCAGACTAACTTCCTAACTTGACCCGCTTGCCTACACCATTGTTGGTTCACTTTCCCTCTACTATAGGTATTACTTTGGTTTTTGCTCCCGAGAGCTGGCTGCTTGTGTGCCCCCAACCACAAGCTAGACCACGCAATACCCAGCAAGCTACTGCGTCACATGATTATTGTGTGGCCATCGGCAACTCAAGGGTGGGCCGTTTTGACACCTGTTTCCCTGCACGTTGAAGCTTTGGAACTCTCTACCTTCTCATGTCTTTCCCAATAACTATGACCTGACACATTTCAAAAGACAGGTCTTCCACTTTCAAGAATTCATCCATACTTTCCTTTGTGTTTTCTTTTTCCACGTCATAATTCTCTCTATGTTTCAATTAATGTCCGGCCTTGATGGGGACTTTGGTCTGTGACTGGATGGAACCTTCAACATGAAACAAAAAAGGTAGCTGTTGTTTTTGCCATTGTTGTCGTGAGCTGTCTGCATGTGTCCCTACCATTAAGACTTAGACCCTTGGTACGCATCTGGCTCCATTTCCTACAGTTTGTGTGTGGTATCGATCACTCGAGCATTAACCTGTTATCATACTATCTTTCTATGAAGAGCTAATTTGAGGAATTTTCTTCCTCCCTCTGTCTTCTCATCTTCCTATAACCTCTCTACCTTTAACAATCAGGTTTACAAACACGTGTGAACCTCTGTTTAATTCTAACATTTGTTCTTTTTTTCTCTTTCACTCGAGATGACATTTGACGACTGAGGTGTGCTTTGCCTGAGTTATGTGTCACTCTCTATATATGAAGTAACTCCATCAACACTTAGTAACTGCTTAATGATGTTGATGTAACAACTAACCAGATGACGTTACCATGTGAAGGCAACGGGCATGAAGGATGAAAACGAACACAGATGATCATGTGTAACACACATGACGACCGAACAACGACACAGGTCATGTGTGACCCAGTCACGAACTCTGGTGAATATATGTACCGGGCAACGTCCGGTGCTGGCGGTGTGTGTGTGTGTGTGTGTGTGTGTGTGTGTCTGCTGGGGTGAGGTCAACTGTGGTGTGTGTGTGTGTGTGTGTGCTGGGGTGAGGTCAACTGTGTGTGTGTGTGTGTGTGTGTGTGTGTGTGTGTGTGTGTGTGTGTGTGTGTGTGTGTGTGTGTGTGTGTGTGCTGGGGTGAGGTCAACTGTGTGTGTGTGTGTGTGTGTGTGTGTGTGTGTGTGTGTGTGTGTGTGTGTGTGTGTGTGTGCTGGGGTGAGGTCAACTGTGTGTGTGTGTGTGTGTGTGTGTGTGTGTGTGTGTGTGTGTGTGTGTGTGTGTGTGTGTGTGTGTGCTGGGGTGAGGTCAACTGTGTGTGTGTGTGTGTGTGTGTGTGTGTGTGTGTGTGTGAAAGTAAGGGACTGGTAGGTAGGCTACCAGCAGCTGCCTGAGCCAGTCCAACCCCGGGTCCCGCCCACGCCCGACTACCGACCTTCCTTCTGAGGTTCACAAGACACTTGGCCGCCCACACTGGCCGCCCACACTGGCCGCCCACACTGGCCAGCATTATGTTGCCAGGACCCACACACTCCACCACAACACTGCCAGCAGACATCAACTGTTTCCTTGATGATAAAACAATATTAAGTTATAATCATTCATGTTCTATGCACAAGATCGATGGTGTGAGAAACATGAACATCTTAGCTGTAACTGCTGATGGGGTTACCGTTTTCTGTTGTGCCTGCTTCACGTACACAATTAATACATGACACAATGTTGATGTATCTTAACTTTACAAACAAATATACAATACGGATTGGAAAGCAATGTTTTATATGACGTTTTTAACGACATTTACAACGACTATGTCTGGCTGCTGCCACACGTGGCTTTGTGACACCACCTGGCTCAGTCCCCGGCTGTTCAGTCCCCGGCTGCTCAGTCCCCGGCTGCTCAGTACTCATGATGGAGGACATATGGGGTTCGTTATCTGGGCTTATCATCAGCCAGGCTCACTGAGGGTCTTCATCGTCGAGTTCTGACCCCTCCACCGCCAGGTGTTCATGACTGTCATAAGACCATATAGCGCCTCGCTACATGCATGCTGCCCTATATATCAAGCTACAGCGGTAAATATAGATTTAATATATATACATTATTGTTGAATGTCACAGAGTGTAAAACCTTCATCTGTGTGGTATTTACCACAGCACCTAACTCCTGCAGCATTAAATAGCCACACAAAAACAAACCTTCCCTAATCCTTTATGGCCACATTGAAGGTCTGCAAGTGTACGTGCTGGCGAGTGGGTAGAGCCGTGAGGGCCGGGACTTGCCTGGGATACGTGTGTCCCACCAGCCCAGTCCCGACCCTCCCAGGTCCACCCACTCGTCGCCAGCAACAGACCTTCAGGTTGACCATAAAGGGAAGGTTTAGCTTCATATCAATATACAAGAGACACACACGTCTTGTAGTATATGTCTCAGATCCTGAGACCTGTCTGGCCAGCCTACACCTCCATCAACTGAACACCTGGACGTGGAACGGACGGACCCTCGACGTCACACCTGGACGTGGAACGGACGGACCCTCGACGTCACACCTGGACGTGGAACGGACGGACCCTCGACGTCAGACCTGGACGTGGAACATCTAGGCTCGGACCTCGACCACGCACTGTTCTAAACGAGTAGTTTAGGAAAACATTGATTTACTCTCTCTCTCTCTCTCTCTCTCTCTCTCTCTCTCTCTCTCTCTCTCTCTCTCTCTCTCTCTCTCTCTCTCTCTCTCTCTCTCTCTCTCTCTCTCTAACTCTCAATGTTGCTCACCTGAGCCAGGTCGTGTCAGACATCCAGCATCAGTCGATTCCACGAGCCGTCTTAGGTGACCCCCAGCACGCAGTCCACCTGTGAGATAAACCAGATGTGGTCACCCCTGCCTTATCTACGGGTTATCAGGTCACCCCTGCCTTATCTACGGGTTATCAGGTCACCCCTGCCTTATCTACGGGTTATCAGGTCACCCCTGCCTTATCTACGGGTTATCAGGTCACCCCTGCCTTATCTACGGGTTATCAGGTCATCCTGACTTATCTATAAGTCATCAGGTCAACCCTGATTTATCTATACGTTATCAGTTAACTGTCTAGGTTAAGAATAAGAAAGGATGATATGAAGAATGATAAGAAAATATCATGACAACAGAGAGATAAGATCATGAACCTTGGGCCTCAGATGATGGTGGCAAGAGAGCGTGGTGGTAACACACCACTGCAGGCAACACAAGCAGTGGTTGATGGGTCATTTCATCGCGTGAGAAGATCTTTGATAGTGAGATTGGAAACTACGAGTTTTTACAAGCCGGAGTTTGTTCAAGGTGTAATGCCAAGCAAAGTAAGCGGACCAGAGCGAGTACGAGGGGAGTGGATGTAGCTTGATCATTAACGACACAAGAACCAGTGACGGTGTTCTCCATTACCATGGGATAAACTCAGGCATTCACGAGTGTTTCAGACCTGATGGTCGGCGTGGTGGGGGTAGACGACCATCTGTGGCAGCCCCACCTGCCGTCTCCATCTACCCTGGGCCACCTTCCCTCCAGCTGGTTACGCCAGCATCAAGGCCTGACTCCTTCTTAGGCCCTGCTGATGCCCCACGTCTTATGATAACACTGACCACATCATGCGTCGTGTGTACCTTGCTCGATCTGAGGCTCCTGTGGTCACAATGCCCTCCAGGCACACCAGTCCCAAGCCAGTATCCTGCTGGTACTGGTGACCCTGTGGCACAGCCTCTACCACCCAGGTACTGGTGACCCTGTGGCAGCCTCTACCACCCAGGTACTGGTGACCCTGTGGCAGCCTCGCTGATGGCTGGCTAGTGGAGATGTGAGTCTTGATAACACTAGCTACTGAAGATGGTCCACACTGTCATTAACTTTAGTCTTGGTTACTGGCGCGTTAAGCATTACCAATAACAATCAAATGAGTTCATAAAGTAAACAACGGTTTATCGAATTTTGGCAGCCACTCTGCTGAAGATACACACGTGAGGAATTACATAACCAGGAGGTCATAATAGTAACGAGTTTATTGATCACAAAACAGAACGAGGTTTGTCTGGTTACTTCTGCGCTTCAGCAGATGAGTGAAGTCTGTCTACATAATACAGGAAGTTATACAGAGCAAATTTTCTGTTTCATACATTACACATTTTGTGGTGATTCACTGAACATTACATGATGTAAAGTTACATACTGAATTTGAGTAATACTGTGTCAACATACACTGTGTATTTAATGGTGAATATTAAGTTTTCTCCACGTTGAAGGCTCCAGTCTTGGACAAAAGCCCACATCAAGGCCGGGCCTTAATTAAAATATAGAGAGAATTATGAAACAGGAAAAAGACAAGGGAAAGTATTTACGAATTCTGAGGAAAGTGAAAAACCTGTCTTTTGAAACGTACCACGTTATAGTTATAGTGAAAGGCACGAGAAGATACAAAGTTCCAAAGCTTCGACGTGTAGGGGAAGAAACAATTATCAAAACGGCCCACCCTCGAGTTGCCAACGACCACACAATAATCATGTGACGCAAGCAGCTTGCCGAGTATTGCCTGGTCGTGGTAGGGGCACACAAACAACGTTGGTTGTGCTACGGTAATTATACAGCAGCTGACATACACATAACTCTGGGAAAACTATTTCATTGTTTAGCACTTGTTCATGGAGTTGTTCATGACAGTGACAGTAGTAAGTATGGGACAGTATCTGTACCTGTACAGTACTGGTTTTAAAATAGTTGTTGAAAAGATTAACATTGGTTGTTGGCTGATACTTCGGCCCTCAGGCACCAGTCCGGCTGATGACTGGAATCATGAACGAGGATTGGGTTCTGCAGGAAGTGAATGACCTGGTTGGAGGTCATGACGTCCTGTGTGGCAATTCATGTCATAGCAATTTAGGGTCACGATGGCTTCAATGAACGATCCTGATGGCTCTTTGAGCTGCAAGATGGGTGCGGCGTCGGGCCATTACCTCACCACTGTGGAACTTACTGCAGTTCAGACATCATGACTGGTCGTGTCTAACTAACCCACTGTGAGGACTAGGTGGTGATCCCTTAACATTCTTGAAATACATTTCGTCGTGAAGGTCTTCACCCCCTGGCGGCACACTCAGTCACCAGCGACACTGGGAACCGTAAGGTGCATGATGTGGGAATGACATCCTCGTCTGTTTAATTCCAGTAACTCAGTTGTTACAACAACAACAACAACAACAACAACAACAACAACAACAACAACAATAATAATGTTGTTGGCTTTACATTCAGCAGGTGTGTGTCAACCTCCGGCATGACAATCCGTTCTCTGAATTTCTTGTGATAGTCATTTGAGCTCCTGAGTATTTGATGAGTCACACTCTCATATTTCTCACAAACATTAAGACAAACATGAACTCACATACGGTAACAGTAGTCATCATTATCACTTTAGATGAATAATAATGAGTAAGGTCTTCCTCGTGTTGACACCAGGAGATAAATGAACCTTCAGACACGAGTGACGGACAATATGGGAAGTTGACTTGTGTAAGGTTGAGGAGAAGAGCCGGTGTTCCCCTGAACCTGGTGCCCACCTTGACACCCTCAACCCTGGGGCAACCAGGACCTAGTACCCACACCGACCTTCAAGTACCAGGTTCTCGGGTGGCCTTGTCTTACCCATGTGGATGTAAATGATGTACAACGTTTCACATTTCTGATAAAACATCGTATCACTTTACTATATGTGACTGATCAAGCAACTCTGTGATGTGGTAGACGTGTATGTGTGATTATGTATTGATTCAGAGCAGGAGTTTCACCCTCATGGACCCCATCTCTTAACTGTTTTTGTCCATTATGAAAATTTCGTAATATTACCAAGATTGTGTAGAGTCATTGTGTGAGTTACCTGTCATTTATCTCTACGTAGACCTGCATGACTCTATAATTTACTACACATTTATCTTTACAATTTGCTTGATAATGATCTTTATGTTTCGTGTTGTTGATGTGTTCCATCTAACTGTTCGCTACTGATCGCAATTCGAATGAGGACCTTGAAAACGGCGATCCTCTCTCCCGTTTTCTTCCCCTCACCTCACTTAACCCCGTCCACGTCCGTCTCCTCCCGCGGCCCAGCCACCTCGCTTCCCGCACAGTGTCTGTTGCTCCTCACTGAACATCATCACCAATATCTATGTCTCCTGAAGCGGGCTGACCAGAGCACTGATTAAACATCTGTGGCTAATATCTGCTGTGTGAGTACATTTGTGGTTAATATCTGCTGTGTGAGTACATTTGTGGTTAATATCTGCTGTGTGAGTACATTTGTGGTTAATATCTGCTATGTGAGTACATTTGAAGGATCTTGACCATATATGTGAAGGCAGATAAACCCTGACCAGGTCTTGCTCAGCTTATCTTCAACTTGCGTTACGTGAGGGTCAGGCGTGGGGGGGGCTGGTCACCTCCCATCTTGATCAACACCTGTACATGGCTGTACAGGTGTTAGCTTCAGCCTGCCTGTACACGCACGTGTAAGTATGTGTGTGTGTGTGTGTGTGTGTGTGTGTGTGTGTGTGTGTGTGTGTGTGTGTGTGTCTGTTAGGTCACGGTACAGCAGATACAGACGAGGAAATATGGGACGGACGCTAAAGTCGCTCGAGGCCAATCCGTCCTAGAGAGAGAGAGAGAGAGAGAGAGAGAGAGAGAGAGAGAGAGAGAGAGAGAGAGAGAGAGAGAGAGAGAGAGAGAGAGAGAGAGAGAGAGAGAGAGAGAGAGAGAGAGAGGAGGGGGGGGAACTGGCCTGCAGGACACACGTCATGGTGAGCGGGAGCGTGTGTGGGAGAGGCTCTGATGCTCATGTACAAGATGACTCTCTGCCCTCACGACCGCATGACCGAGGCCGCCTCGAGTCTCGCAGATAAACTCAAGGTTGACCCAGGTCAGGAGGGCATGACACTACCATCAGCCATGATATACAACGTGGTATAGGCTCTCTCAGTAAGACATCTTGCCAAGTATTAGCCATACGAATTAGAGGAACCTGAAGTAGAGGGCCAGCACCTTGTTATCCAGCTGAGGCTAAGGTTCCTTTTAATGAAACCTTGAACAGTCTACCGTTGATACTGAAGGAGAGGAGGCCGTTAACAGTTTACTGTTGCTACTGAAGGAGAGGAGGCCGTTTACAGTTTACTGTTGCTACTGAAGGAGAGGAGGCCGTTTACAGTTTACTGTTGCTACTGAAGGAGAGGAGGCCGTTAACAGTTTACTGTTGCTACTGAAGGAGAGGAGGCCGTTTACAGTTTACTGTTGCTACTGAAGGACGGGGGACCGTTACACTGGATTAAAGTCTCTCCTCCTGACCCCCCCCCCCACCCCTCTCCCCCTCCCCGTAAACATCAAGTGACCACCCTCATCCTGACGTAGGCTCAGGTCGATGTATACACTTCCTGACGTAGGCTCAGGTCGATGTATACACTTCCTGACGTAGGCTCAGGTCGATGTATACACTTCCTGACGTAGGCTCAGGTCGATGTATATACTTCCTGACGTAGGCTCAGGTCGATGTATACACTTCCTGACGTAGGGTCAGGTCGATGTATACACTTCCTGACGTAGGCTCAGGTCGATGTATACACTTCCTGACGTAGGCTCAGGTCGATGTATACACTTCCTGACGTAGGCTCAGGTCGATGTATACACTTCCTGACGTAGGCTCAGGTCGATGTATACACTTCCTGACGTAGGGTCAGGTCGATGTATACATAAAGTCAAGACGTGGTGTTGGTACAGCGTCAAGAGAGCGAGGCAACATGAGCGTGCGCCTCCCTCCCTGTGTGACGCAAGGCAGCCAACACGAATCACACAGTGGTGCGCACCCCCCGAATAGCCCAGGTGGAGGTGGGCTGGTGTGGTGGGCTGGTGTGGTGGGTTGGTGTGGTGGGCTGGTGTGGTGGGCTGGTGTGGTGGGTCGGTGTGGTGGGTTGGTGTGGTGGGCTGGTGTGGTGGGCTGGTGTGGTGGGCTGGTGTGGTGGGCTGGTGTGGTGGGCTGGTGTGGTGGGTTGGTGTGGTGGGCTGGTGTGGTGGGCTGGTGTGGTGGGCTGGTGTGGTGGGTTGGTGTGGTGGGTTGGTGTGGTGGGCTGGTGTGGTGGGCTGGTGTGGTGGGTTGGTGTTCGGCTCCTGCTGCAGGAGAGAGGGGCATCTGGGCGCTGCCTCCCCACGCCCTGTCCTCCACCCGACCTTCACGTCTGCCTCTTCGTCAGGAAGGCCTGCGCGGCGGCCGGCCACCTGGGGTCTTGATGAGGTCATTAGAGATGCGAGTTAAGGACGGTATTGGGTCGTTTCATTCTGGGCGGCGACAGAATGAGCACACGGCGACCTTGACATGATGTCGTGGGGGAGGGGGGTCTTCACGGGGCAGGGTGGGGGTCTTCACGGGGCAGGGCGGGGGTCTTCACGGGGCAGGGCGGGGGTCTTCACGGGGCAGGGTGGGGGTCTTCACGGGACAGGGTGGGGGTCTTCACGGGGCAGGGTGGGGGTCTTCACAGGGCAGGGTGGGGGTCTTCACGGGGCCGGGCGGGGGTCTTCACGGGGCAGGGTGGGGGTCTTCACGGGGCAGGGTGGGGGTCTTCACGGGGCAGGGTGGGGGTCTTCACGGGGCAGGGTGGGGGTCTTCACGGGGCAGGGCGGGGGTCTTCACGGGGCAGGGTGGGGGTCTTCACGGGGCAGGGTGGGGGTCTTCACGGGGCAGGGTGGGGGTGAGGTCTTCAAGGGGCAGGGTAGGGGTGGAGGGTCTTTCCTCACGAGGCAGGGGTGGGGTCTGTGACCTGTGTCGGGGTCAATCAGGCGATGCGATGATGATGATGACCTCCCGTTGTGCACACCCCCACACATGACACAACTCCCCAGCACCCACCTGTCTCCCCAGCACCCACCCGGCTCCCCAGCACCCACCTGTCTCCCCAGCACCCGCCTCACTCCCCAGCACGGGCAGGAGTGTCACATCTGGCGCCACTAAGCCCTCCACCCCCAGGTGTGCCCACCACTGACCCTCCCTCAAGTTGCCACTTGACCACACTAACTCGTGGTGACTCGTCCACTACATCATCTGCTAAGGTCTTCCCTTACTTCTCTCTCTCTCTCTCTCTCTCTCTCTCTCTCTCTCTCTCTCTCTCTCTCTCTCTCTCTCTCTCTCTCTCTCTCTCTCTCTCTCTTTCCCATACCTGCCCACACCTCATCTTTCCCATACCTGCCCACACCTCATCTTTCCCATACCTGCCCACACCTCATCTTTCCCATACCTGCCCACACCTCATCTTTCCCATACCTGCCCACACCTCATCTTTCCCACACAGTAGAATTATCTATTTAAATCCTCACCAAATTCATATCTATTAATCATAAGAATAAATGTTTATTATAATGATGGTGAGGAATTATTGTGTATAAAGCAATCATTGATATTTTGATATGGAAGATGAATTTGTACGATCAAAGTTTATATCATTAAATTAATTCAATCGACATGGAGAAAAAAAATTTACGTGACGCCAACTTATTTTCCCGGAAAATTGCTGCCACCCGTCATGGCGGCCGCTGGAGAGGCTCGCCAGAAGACACTGAGTGCATTGAATCGAAACCCGCTATAATTACGTCCTTAACTGGAATTAGCGTAACCGTCATTATTCCCACAACATTCAACATAATTACTGTGCACTGGGACCCATTACTGTGACCTCGAATTGCATAATTTGCAGAGTAATTCCGACTCGAATAAATTCCGTTTTCTGTTGTGGTTTGCCCCTCCGTGACAAAATTCAGGAGCGTGAACAGCGAACAAGAATGACAATGAAACGCTTCCTTGACTGTGAAATTGGCTCAAGCAAGTCAATAAAAACATTCCTCCGAGCATCAGTCAGATGGTGGACTCGCTAGTCACCAGCTGGTGGACTCGCTGGGCACCAGCTGGTGGACTCGCTGGTCACCAGCTGGTGGACTCGCTGGTCACCAGCTGGTGGCGTAGCAGAGCTGGCAAGGCAGCGTATACCATGGGTATACCATCCACCAGTGGTTGGCTGAGGTGGAGGGTATACCATCCACCAGTGGGTGGCTGAGGTGGAGGGTATACCATCCACCAGTGGTTGGCTGAGGTGGAGGGTATACCATCCACCAGTGGGTGGCTGAGGTGGAGGGTATACCATCCACCAGTGGGTGGCTGAGGTGGAGGGTATACCATGCACCAGTGGGTGGCTGAGGTGGAGGGTATACCATCCACCAGCTGATGTGGAAGCATCCCACGTTCTTTGAGACAAAGAAAGACTCAGTGTGGCCAGAGGTGGGCAGGTAACGGTGGACGGCAACAAGTGGATGAGTGTGGTGGTGGTGGTGTGGTAGAGGCAACAAGTGGGTAAGTGTGGTAGTGTGGTAGAGGCAACACGGGGGTGAGTGTGGTGGTGGTGGTGTGGTGTGGTGGAGGGAAGACAGGTGCGGGAGGACCCAAGGTGAACCGCTGGGTCCTGCAGGTGGAACCCACCCACCCCAGCCTCCACCTGAGGTCTTCCTGCACGACTGTCTCCACCACCACCACCACCACACGTCCACCACCACCACCACCACCACCACACAGCCCTGCCCCCTCCACCATCCTTATTGTGGCGTGTTACCCACCGACACCACACAGACACACACGACCCAGACACGACCAGCTACACAGCCCTCACTACAGGCTGGGCTGAATATATATGTACCGCGTCTTGTCACACGGAACACACAACCTAATCTAACCTAACCTAACCTAACCTAATCTAATCTAACCTAACCTAACCTAACCTAATCTAACCTAACCTAACCTAACCTATCCTAATCTAACCTAATCTAACCTAACCTCTTCTTGTATTACAACTTAGGTTAACGTCTTATTATGTTCGTCCGTGACGACCACAGAACACGTGACCCTCACGTTCCACCTCCAGTCGTGGATTCGAACCCACGAGAGGAAGTAAGGACAGTGAGAGGCAATTGTAATCGTGCAGCGAGGCACCCAGCCAGGGTTACCAGGCTCCGGGTGCTTCTACCCCGCGCGTCACCGACCCGTTACGTCCAGGACCAGCCAGGGAGAGGACGGGGAGAGGACGGGGAGAGGACGGGGAGGTGTGGACGGCCAGGAGGAATGGAAGGGACGGGACAAGGCTGGGGTTAGGAGGAGGCGATCATTGCTACCAGGCTACGGTCAGGTGCTGGGGGAGGGGGGGACGACACCTGTACGAGAGAGAGAGAGAGAGAGAGAGAGAGAGAGAGAGAGAGAGAGAGAGAGAGAGAGAGAGAGAGAGAGAGAGAGAGAGAGAGAGAGAGATCAACACCAGCTGGATCACCACACGGGCTGAGGGTGTGTGGCCGGGCGGGGCGGTGTGGCAAGGTGAGGCGGCGTCTGCTTGTGTGTGTGTGTGTGTGTGTGGAGGGAGGCAGTGGCCAGCCTGGCACTTCCCTGATGCACGGCTCGTTATAACAGCAAGTTATATAACCTATATATCAAGTTATATAACGATGATATATCACTCTCGAGGTAGACTAGTGATGATAACTGGCGACCTATCACCAGTGGCTGAATGGTCACACTTTTCGAGGACCAAGTCTGATGCTGTGGGTTGGGTTCTCCTCTTGCCTACCTCGACCTGTGAGCCATGAGCCACCTCATGACACGGCCCTGGGTGAGTACCTGGCCTGGGGCCTCATGACCGAGGCTGCCCCTGGCAACACACATGAAAGAACGCCACTCACGTGCGTATGTCCAGCGTAAGGTGCCCGGCCAGTGACGCGGGCCTGAGCCAAGACCTGGGAGACTCTCTCCTCCTGTATTATCACTTTCTAAATAGCAATAAAGGACGTGAGCCAAAACTTGTCCTCAAAGGCTCAGCTTCTGACGTTTCCGAAATAAAAGGGGAAAGGTACTCTGGTCAAAGAAGTTTTCTCTCAAAAGAAGTCTACTTTTCCCTACTACTGGATGTAGCGCAGCCTTGAGCAACAAGAACCTATAGAAAGGTCTTGGGAAACACCAGACCTCCTTCATAAAAAATGGTCCTGTTCTAATAATTGATGAAAATGATATATATATATATATATATATATATATATATATATATATATATATATATATATATATATATATATATATTATCCCTAGGGATAGGGGAGAAAGAATACTTCCCACGTATTCCCTGCGTGTCGTAGAAGGCGACTAAAAGAGGAGGGAGCGGGTGGCTGGAAATCCTCCCCCTTCCGTTTTTAATTTTCCCAAAGAAGGAACAAAGAAAAAAAAGCGGGGCCAAGTGAGGATATTCCCTCTAAGGCTCAGTCCTCTATTCTTAACGCTACCTCGCTAATGCGGGGAATGGCGAATATATATGAAAAAAAAAAAAAAAAAAAAAAAAAAAATATATATATATATATATATATATATATATATATATATATATATATATATATATATTCACCATGGAATATCTAACATTAATGAAGTTTGTAGGTGTTTGTTGAATACGTCTTATGGTTATCTTACTCTCTTCTGGTGGACTAAAAATCAATTCTCGTTGGTTTGTTTAGAAAAAATCACAACAATGGACAGATGAAAATCGTATTGCAATATCCCGGGATCTTTACCTGAGCTGCCAGCAGGAAGATGTCACCTTGTGGATGGTGGTGAGGGGAGCGAGGGCTGGCTCTTGTGTTGTGTGGGGAGGACAAGACAGTAGCGGGTGGGAGAGATTTTGCATGGGGCAGTAATGATGTTGTGCCTCCTGTATCCGTCCATGACCGGGAGTTGCTGGTTGGTTGTAAAAGTTAAGAGTAATGTCCAAGTTCATCTGCTTATTAAGAACAGATGAAAGTTATCACACCCAGAGGACTTCCATCTCACTAACAACTGTTCGTCATAACTGGATGTAATGATATGCTGGTCATCAGTCAAAAGTATGACCGCCTTGCCTGGCTCGCTACCTTCCCGTCCCTCCCATTCCAACAACAGACTCACACTTGTCTCATATCATCACACCATCATGATGAAGACGACTCAAAATACATCAAGTTCCTCAAATACTGATCTGATCATTGACGCTCACGACATAGTAGTCAACCAGAAATCATACTCTCCTTGGGAAGGGAAAACCCACACTGGACCAACCTGACGCAGGAGACGTGATCAGTGTTGTCACTCGACCTCGAGCAGTCAGTCACCTAACCTAACACATCACCTGGAAGGTCCACCATCATCGACACGTTAATTACAAAGCCAATGAAATTATGAGGAACCCATCGCTCGGTCACGTGCCCATGTCACGAACACAAGTCCACACAGACAGACAGGAGAAGCTGGGTAGAGATAGACGGAGTCTATACCAATAAGACTGAGGGAAATTCTGCCAACAGATTGTACAATTAAGAAGAACAGATTAAGTAAAAGATATTATGTCTGCCCAGGTTGATACTGGTTACAAGTAAATCATTTAGTGTGCACGAAGACTGTGCCTAGTGCTGGGTTACTAGGAGAGGTCGTTGAGGGAGGGCGGAGGGGAGGTGAGAGATCATAAGGTGGGATTAAGAAAACAGTCCTGGGATACAGGGAGGGATCAAGAACACAACCTTGGGATACCCCAGGGGTAGTGATACGTCCCAGTGTGATCTGTGAACCATGGAGGGAATCCTGTGGCATGAGAGAAGAGGAAAAATGCAAGAAGTTTGAGGAGGTGGAGGAGAGGGAGAGCCAAGTGTGGGAAGTTTGCCGAGAAGAACCGGAAACCATAACTGATCACAAGGTTTGGATATGTTGCCATCACTGACGAAGACTGCTGCTAGGGTGACAGTGTTGTGTATCCACGACAGTCTTGGTCTTCGGTCACGTATCATGAAATTTTCTTGCTGTAATACTTACAAACAATACAAACAATCAACCACCAGGACACACAAGTTGATGGCCAAACGCAGAGAAAAAGCGTAATGCTGTGCCATTATAACGTTATCAATAAATACACTGTGGTTCGCTGAGCATTACTGAATATTGAGGTGTATGAATGACCACACATATCTTACGGGAAAGTGACGGTAGAATATATGAAGGACCATGTATACAGGAGGACAGATCTGCTGTGGTCGTGGACTCAATATTTCCTATACCGAACATGGGAAATGAAGGAAGATATTTATGAAATGGTAGAGTGTACAGGCCACACCAGGAGGTAGGCTGTGGTATAGGCACACCGCGAGGTAGGCTGTGGTATGGGCCACACCGGAAGCTAGGCTGTGGTACAGGCCACACCGGGAGCTAAGCTGTGGCACGGGCTATACGGGAGCTAGGCTGTGGTACAGGCCACACCGGGAGCTAAGCTGTGGTACGGGCCACACGGCTTGGCACAGGATGTATTACTCGTGACACAGACATATACCACACGCTCTGACACAGTTAGGAACGTAACAAAACACAAGTGCAGGAATATATCACACACACACACACACCACACACACACACCACACACACCACACACACACACCAGATGTGTGGGACGAGTTATAACCAATAACAATAATAATAATGATAATCAGGTACATGAAGCCAAGGACAACATGGCTGTTAGTGCGAACACGTTCACGCCCCCACCACCAGCCCTCCAACCCTACCACACACCACTGCTCTGTCAACACTAACCACCTCCCTCCACCTGCCACACCTCCCTCCACCTGCCATACCTCCCTCCACCTGCCATACCTCCCTCCACCTACCCAACACTCACTCCTTCCACCTGCCACACCTCCCTCCCCCTACCCAACACTCACTCACTCCCTCCCCCTGCCATAATTCCCTCCTCCCCACAACACCCTCCCCACTCTCTCTCCCCCAGCCAACACTCACCCCCTCACCTCCTACACCTGAGTTGAAAGTTGATGACCTCGTCCTGCCTCACCCCGCTCCCCCATGATGTGTCCCCCTGCCTCATCCCGCCCCCATGATGGGTCCCCTGCCTCATCCCGCCCCCATGATGGGTCCCCCTGCCTCATCCCGCCCCCATGATGGGTCCCCCTGCCTCATCCCGCCCCCATGATGGGTCCCCCTGCCTCATCCCGCCCCCATGATGTGTCCCCCCACCTCACCCCGCTCCCCCTGGTTCTCATGTGTCCCCCTACCTCATCCCGCTCCCTCCGTCCCCATGATGTGTCCCCCTGCCTCACCCTACTCCCTCCATCCCTATGATGAGACTCCCTGCCTCACCCCACTCACTTCGTTCCCATGATGGGTCCCCCAGCCTCACCCCACTCCCTCCGTCCCCATGAAGTCAAGAGCACGTTGATATGATAATACTGTCAAGCCAATTAAGTCGTGGTATGATAATGAGGAGTTTCACAGTGAGAGACAAGAAGGTATTGACGAGTATGCATAATGGATGCATAAGAAATATAAGTGAATAAACCTGAGTCGAATGGTCGGTCACACGTCAAACAAATGTAAGTAAGCTAGTTACATGGCATTCAGACCCACCTGAGCAGCAAGACCGAGGGATGGGAACATGTGAACCACCACGAGTGGGTCAGGAGATTCCAACTCTGCATCTGAGAGAACAAGAGTGAGGGACTCGCTCAGCAGTGGACTGAGGACGACAGGAAGATTAATGTAAGTCAGGATGACCGACACAGATATATACAGTCTGCCTGAACCTCTTGGAGTATACCATGAATATATGAAAGATATACCAGTCAAGGCAGATGTATAATCTGCCTTAGCCTCTTGGAGTATACCATGAATATATCAAAGATATACCAGTCAAGGTAGACAGCTGGTGAGACTGTTCATGTAGAGGTAAGAGGCATCATTCATGCTACGTGTAGTGACAACACAACACAAACCTGGATATATGGTTGACAACACTTCCACATGAACTCTGCACTGACGCTTATGCATGAGACTTGGTGGCAGAGAGGAACTGTCTTATACATTATGCTAAACGTGCGGTTAGCGCTACGCGCCAGCCCTGCCTATTGGCAAAATCCTGTCGTAGGTCAGTAGGTAGGTAGATAGGTATACAAATGCGTAGGTAGGTAGGCAGGCGACCGTAGACCGCCACGTCCTGCGGGAAGTAACCATTCGAATCCCCAGAGTTAATACAACCTGTCGCACCCTCGACGTCTGCCTGTCGCACCCTCGCCGTCGGCCTGTCGCACCCTCGACGTCAGCCTGTCGCACCCTCGACGTCTGCCTGTCGCACCCTCGACGTCGGCCTGTCGCACCCTCGACGTCTGCCTGTCGCACCCTCGACGTCTGCCTGTCGCACCCTCAGCGTCTGCTTATCGCACCCTCGACGTCTGCCTGTCGCACCCCCAGCGTCTCCTTATCGCACCTTCAGTAAGTGTCTGTTGCACCCTCGACGTCCGCTTGTCGCTTCCTCAGGCGTCTTTCCGTCGCTCCTCGGAACAGGCCAGCTCAAGTGGTGAGGTCACCTGGTGGTGTGTGACCTGTGAGGGCAGCACGAGGGGCGCAGGACGAAGTCAGTGAGGACTTCCCCTCCTTCCCTCCCTCCCTCCCCCTCGCCTGCTGTGAGCCAGAGCCCAGGCGCGCCTCCACAATCACCCTGACCATAATGCGATCCTTCCCACAGTCCTGTCTCACAGTCTAACCACCACTCTCGCCCTGACTGTCACTTCCTAACAGTCACTCACACGTTGACACCTCACTCGTAATGACAGTCATACCAAGACAATGACAGTCATCTGTACTCTGCCACTCTCACTCTAGTGGGTAATTGCGTCTCCCCAACACTTGGCCAGTTACTACAACACACTGACTGCCATGTCCACACCTGCTCCCTCACAGGACAACATGTTCCTGCCACTGGAGGACCCGGGGACTTGTCTTCCCAGCACCAGGTCACTCTCCAACACCAGGACACACCCCAGCACCAGGTCACTCTCCAACACCAGGACACACCCCAGCACCAGGTCACTCTCCAACACCAAGACACACCCCAGCACCAGGTCACTCTCCAACACCAGGACACACCCCAACACCAGGACACTCCCCAACACCAGGTCATTCTCCAACACCAGGAACCTCCCCCAACACACCAGAGAACGCCCCATCTCAAAGTGACCCCATCTCCATGGAACTTCCCAGCAGTAAGGAACCCCCAGCACCGGGGAACTCCCCACTATAAGGGAACTCTTCACCAGTAACTCCCCAGCACCACACAACTCCCCAGCACCACACAACTCCCCAGCACCACACAACTCCCCAGCACCACACAACTCCCCAGCACCACACAACTCCCCAGCACCACACAACTCCCCAGCACCACACAACTCCCCAGCACCACACAACTCCCCAGCACCACACAACTCCCCAGCACCACACAACTCCCCAGCACCACACAACTCCCCAGCACCTCGGGAAGTGATCAACCCTACTGATAGACTGTAGTTCTACACGTCTGTAGTCACGACGTCATCACTATGACGTCAGCAGAGGGGCTGCTGACGTCAGTACGTCCATCCTTAACACTTCAATGACGTCACATCATGTTTGGCTTGTGGTGGTTACTGAGTGAACCAGTTCTGTTATCACCAACAGGTGCAGACCAACAACAGAAACAGTACAAGTAACGGAAGAAAGAGCATTTGAAAATCATTATCTTTATTCATAAAGTTTTAATCCGAGATTTTTCTTTTTATATTTAAAACTTGATCTGTTATTGAACTTTGTGTTGACAAGCAACGAGGCTGAAGCTGGAGGTAATGAGATGACTTGTTGATCATTACCACTGACGATGGTGACCCGTGTGGAGCAGGTGTGGCCAGCAGGGTGAGGTGTTGCTCTCGCCTCCCTCCCTCCTGCCACCACTCAACCCCTCCCGCCTCTCCTCACTAAACTGGATCTTCTTATTCATGACCGACTTACCATCCACGTATACACACACTCACCCAGCCAGACCAACATACGTCAACGCTTACAGTGTACGTCGACGCTTACAGTGTACGTCAACACTTACAGTGTACGTCAACGCTTACAGTGTACGTCAACACTTACAGTGTACGTCAACACCTACAGTGTACGTCGACGCTTACAGTGTGTGTGTGTGTGTGTGTGTGTGTTATACCCACCAGGAGTTTGATACAATGGTCAGGTGGGCCGGCACCCACTGGGGTACGACGCCGGGAGAAAGTGTTGTGTGGGACCTTGATGGTGAAAGTGATGGGTCAGGTTCACCTGCACCTCACTTTCTCTCTCACTTCCCCCTAGAACAGCCTTGCTCTAGAACAGCCTTGCTCTAGAACAGCCACGTCCTTCGTACTTGCTGAAGCGCCTGGCAGGACCCTGCCTGTCTATGTTACAACAAGGTAGTTAAGTAGTTAAGAGCACAATAGCTCACTTTGATATCATCTTTTCCTACCTCGGCAGCGAGAGTCGCCACCCATGTGTACACCCTTACTACTCTCCCTTGCGTCTGCGTCGTTATGCGGCGGGCGTCGTATCAGAGAGGAACTGGGTGTCGTAAAGCAAGACCTTTCCGTCTTGAGGGGACGGAAGGCGTGTGGTGTTATCATGTTATCAGTCCTGGGGTCATGTAGTACAGCTGTAGTTATCTATGATCTCATCTGTGGTGTCCACTGGTCAGCAAACTCACGTGCATAACTGAAGCTCTACACCACGTCCAGTAGGGTCATCACTAACACCACGTCCAGTAGGGTCATCACTAACACCACGTCCAGTAGGGTCATCACTAACACCACGTCCAGTAGGGTCATCACTAACACCACGTCCAGTAGGGTCATCACTAACACCACGTCCAGTAGGGTCATCACTAACACCACGTCCAGTAGGGTCATCACTAACACCACGTCCAGTAGGGTCATCACTAACACCACGTCCAGTAGGGTCATCACTAACACCACGTCCAGTAGGGTCATCACTAACACCACGTCCAGTAGGGTCATCACTAACACCACGTCCAGTAGGGTCATCACTAACACCACGTCCAGTAGGGTCATCACTAACACCACGTCCAGCAGGGTCATCACTAACACCACGTCCAGTAGGGTCATCACTAACACCACGTCCAGTAGGGTCATCACTAACACCACGTCCAGTAGGGTCATCACTAACACCACGTCCAGTAGGGTCATCACTAACACCACGTCCAGTAGGGTCATCACTAACACCACGTCCAGTAGGGTCATCACTAACACCACGTCCAGCAGGGTCATCACTAACACCACGTCCAGCAGGGTCATCACTAACACCACGTCCAGCAGGGTCATCACTAACACCACGTCCAGCAGGGTCATCACTAACACCACGTCCAGTAGGGTCATCACTAACACCACGTCCAGCAGGGTCATCACTAACACCACGTCCAGTAGGGTCATCACTAACACCACGTCCAGCAGGGTCATCACTAACACCACGTCCAGTAGGGTCATCACTAACACCACGTCCAGCAGGGTCATCACTAACACCACGTCCAGTAGGGTCATCACTAACACCACGTCCAGCAGGGTCATCACTAACACCACGTCCAGCAGGGTCATCACTAACACCACGTCCAGCAGGGTCATCACTAACACCACGTCCAGTAGGGTCATCACTAACACCACGTCCAGCAGGGTCATCACTAACACCACGTCCAGCAGGGTCATCACTAACACCACGTCCAGTAGGGTCATCACTAACACCACGTCCAGCAGGGTCATCACTAACACCACGTCCAGTAGGGTCATCACTAACACCACGTCCAGCAGGGTCATCACTAACACCACGTCCAGTAGGGTCATCACTAACACCACGTCCAGCAGGGTCATCACTAACACCACGTCCAGCAGGGTCATCACTAACACCACGTCCAGCAGGGTCATCACTAACACCACGTCCAGCAGGGTCATCACTAACACCACGTCCAGTAGGGTCATCACTAACACCACGTCCAGCAGGGTCATCACTAACACCACGTCCAGTAGGGTCATCACTAA